>NW_020172178.1:5705425-5764816 GCF_003031525.2 Neophocaena asiaeorientalis asiaeorientalis
CATCGCCAGGCTGGAGCCACGAGGAGGAAGAGTTTGATGCTGGAATGACAAACTCCAAAGCACTGAATTCTTCTCCCTAGTAGGGCACGGAGCGTGGGGAAGATAGCCAGGGCGCGTGGGAAGAAACATGACCTATTTTCAACGACTGTTTTTATAACTGGAAAGTGAGGGAGAGAAGCAGGGGCTAGTCCCCGAGCACCCCCAAGGGCACCTGAGGTTTGGAGAGAGGAACGTGAGAGCCACACCGTCCTCGCCTAAGCAGCAGAGTGACGACGGGAGGGAACTGGGCTGAGCCCATGCCCGGGCGTTAATTGGAAGACCGGCACCCCGAGCCCCGCCTCTCGCGCCCAAGTTCCGTTAGCAGGTTCGGTTGCTTCCGAATTCCCTCTCTCCGACGGGATGGGCCCTCTGGTGGGCTCCTCCTCCCTCACGCAGCGACCCCTGACCCGCGGGGAGGGGCCAGGAGAAGACTGGCGGCTCGTTCCACGTTTGAGAGCTCTACTTTCTTCTCATTGGTTGACAGGCGTCCCTCCGGTCGCTTATTTCCAGTCCCGGACGCAGCGCGATGACGTAGATTCCCCGACATTCCACGTCCAAGATGGCCGCAGTCAACAAGGAGAGACGTTGCTAAGGGGCTTGCCTGAGGCGAGGGGTGAGTGACCGACGGACCGCGGGCAGCGCCACTCAAGTCCCGCGTACCTGGAGGTCGGATTAGGGTATGGCCACCTGCCTCCATCCACTGGCGGAGTCGCTCTTTCCGGATTCCGCCACCCTCCGCTACCCCCCGGGTGCAGATCGAAGTTAGCGGGCGACGGCGGGGCCGCGAGACGCGCTCCGGGAGAGGGTCTGAGGCGCAGGAGCGGGTCAGGGAGGCCGGCGCGGACCGTAGAGCAGGTAGCGACGCTCCAAGTGAAGGGCGGTTAGGGTTCGGGGACTTTCTGGAAGGTGGGGAGAAAGGGCAGGGGTCTTAGGCGCGCACACACTCAGCGGTACAACCGAAGACTACCCACGTCTTTCCGGTTATTTCGCAGTGTGTCGGTCCCAACCTTGGTAACGCCTGAGACTTTGGGTATCGTTCCACATCTGGGGTACTCTGACTTCGGAATCTGAAGACCCGTGTAACAAGGGTGGGACTAGGAATGAGGAAAAGGCACTTCCGCGGTTAGTTTCGTTTTTGCCGACACATCACGCTTACCGACCCTCTCCTGGGTTGTTTGGTTTGTTACTAGAGGAATTGTTCTTTAGAAGGTTGAGGCGTAAGGCAAGAGGATATCTAAAAGCTCTCAGACTATTCCCCGCACAAAGCATGGTCGGTAGCGCTCCCGAAATTTGGCTTGCCAGTCAAACGGAGCTTTCGCTAAATATTCTGACGTTAGGAACGGCTTCTCACAGCATTTAGTTGAAGATGGCCTGTTTTATGTTTTTAAGGGAAACTTGATAATGCTTGTGTATCTCTTGTGTATCGTTAAAGATACCTAGCACACTGCCTTGCAATTCTGGCGCTGATTAAGGTTTGTATGAATGATGTTGCTAGAATGAAAGCTCCACGAAGGAGCTTTATATCCTCAGCACCTAGAGCCCTGCCTGACAGATAGTAAACTGTCTTCATTGCTGAATGAATGGATGGATGATGGTAATAGTTGCGGTATTGATAGACATTTGGTTAAGATTCTTAGTGTTCTTAGATGCCTGCTTGTTAAATAATCTTGACTATGAATGTAATAGTTATCCAGGATTGCTTTATTTTTTCAGAGTGACTACCGTTGGTGTCTAATTTTAGTTTTGTTTTTTTTTTACTTTTGTCTCCTTTTGATTATCTTTTGATGCTTTGCTGAGAAACATTAGTTGATTCTTGTATAAAGCATGTTAAACATTTGTTCCATTTTGAAAACGTAGTTTACACCAACAAGCAATAAAGAAACATTTTAATTGCTAATGAGATCGTTAAATCTTAAATGCCATTTCTAAAATTGAACGTCATAAAGAAAAACAATGGTCATAGTTTTGGCTTACAAAAAAAATTGTTCGTTTCAGGAGATTATATTTGAAAGCAATGAGAGTTTGCTAAGTATCTAGAAGGAAAAATGTTTTGTTGTCTCTAAAACTAGGTCAAGACAAAATCAAGAATGATTAAGTTCAAGGTAATTGAGGAGATTATAAAGAATATCTAATTGGATTACATCTAATTCTATTTTCAGGGTCAAATAAATGATATACCAAAATACATGCAGATAAGATTGTGAAATTATTGTTCATAGGTTTTGAGGAATCTTAAAAGTGCAGTTAATGATAGAAGATTGGAGTCTGATAAATGTGTCAGTTTTTGCAGAGAGCAATTATGTGGCTTTGGATGCTAGAGCTTATTAGTAATCTGTTTTAGAGTCTTGTTGGGACAACAAGAAGAGAGCTTCTAAGTACTTGGGGAAAAGGGCTCATACCCTCAAACCAACAGAGCTTCAGTTTAAGAAAACCAGGTGACACACATCATGTTTTCTTTTGTTATAAGTTTACTAGACTGGTGGTGGATGGGGGATTGCTAGACATGAGTCTATTTAGATTTCCTTAGGACACTGAACATAATCCCTCTTCCTATCCTAATAGACACAAGAGAGAAGTATACTGGGTAAGGTCTAGTTAGATGGATATATGTCCATTCAAATTACCAAACCCCAAATGTTGATTAATGGGTTGATGTCAACCTGAAGAGAGGCCTTTAGAGATAAGTTGCAGGGCTCTGGCCTTGCCCTTACTCTGGTTAGCACTTTTTTTTTTTTAATTACCAACTTTAAATATATGAGGCATGCTTCTCAAATTAATAAATGCACTCAAAACCTGTAGTGATAGTTAGCCAGTATGTTAGATGGCACTCAGGATTCAAGAGTTCTTAAAGGCTGAAATTATAGACCAAAACTAACAAGATGTAAATTTGCCAGGAATTATTAAATTTATCAAAACTCAGTTGTGGGGCTTCCCTGGTGGCACAGTGGTTGAGAGTCTGCCTGCCGATGTAGGGGACATGGGTTCGTGACCCGGTCCGGGAAGATCCCACATGCCGCGGAGTGGCTGGGCCCATGAGCCATGGCCGCTGAGCTTGCGCGTCCGGAGCCTGTGCTCCGCAATGGGAGAGGCCACAACAGTGAGAGGCCCGCGTACCACAAAAAAAAAGAAAAAAAGAATAGGTATTTCTACTTTGTATTTCCCTGCTTTTCTTACTTAGATACTAACATAGCTATGTATGCTTTCTTGCACCTTGCTGATCCTGGGAATTTCTTTATACAAGTACTTAAAGATCTTTCTCAGTCTTTTTTAATAGCTACGTGGTACGCATTTGTGTTAATATACCATATTATTCAACCAGTGCCCTAATGGACTTTCACGTTGTTTACAGTTTTTGCTGTTATAAACAATACTTTGAATGATCTTGTGCACTTGTTGTTTCATATTTGTGATCTTATTTTCAGAGTAAATACTTAGAAGTGGAATTGCTAAATCAAGGAGCAAATGTGTATGTAATTTTGTTAGATATTGCCAAATTCCCCTCTGTGAGAGTGGTTCCGCTTTGTACTCCCACCAGCGACATAAGAGATTACCTGCTTCTCCCTGGCCTTGCCAACAGAGTATATTGTCAAACTTTTGGACTTTTTGCCAATCTGATAGGTGAGAAAATAGATCTAGTATGACATCTAACTCCCAGCTCTTCATACTCTTACTGAGCATCTCATTGGGAACTCTTCATACACACTGAGGCTTTAGTTAACCGGTCTCCCCCAGCCCCCACCCGTTGCCCAGTTCAGTCACACGGAGTGTAAATTAGTTCAAGAAGATTACTTTTCTCCAGGTAGTACTTAATTCTTCCTGTTGGAGGGAACGTTTCTCTTTAGAGCTCCCAGGTGCAAGGAGGAGAGCGGTCAGCCCTGCATGTCACCTTTCCCACCAGAAATGTGGCAGCACACAGGAGAAGTTAGGCTTCCGGATTAACTGATGGCCCTGGCCCAGAGCCTGGCTGCCGAACTGCTATTTTCTTGCTGAACCAGACCAACCTGGTTCTAGCTACCTCTTTTAGAACCCTTTTGCTGCCCTGTATGAAAATGTCTGTTCTCTGATCCAGTTTACAAACAATTTCCATATTATAATGGCCTCTAGGTGAGAGTACTTATTTTTTGTTTTCTTTTCTCAGCATACAGCTTTTAGAGAATCTCTTCATTCTGAATGAAAGAGAAGAGGATGAGAAAGCAAGAAAAATTTGAAGGAACTCCTTCTTTCCCTTGTGGACTACCTCCCTCCATCCTTTCTC
Organism: Neophocaena asiaeorientalis asiaeorientalis; assembly: GCF_003031525.2. Classification (NCBI taxonomy): domain Eukaryota; kingdom Metazoa; phylum Chordata; class Mammalia; order Artiodactyla; family Phocoenidae; genus Neophocaena; species Neophocaena asiaeorientalis. The sequence continues at coordinate 5,709,720 of NW_020172178.1, forward strand.
CCCAGATCACTGCACCCACACCCGATCTACATTGCTCAGTTCAGTGGCTTGTGCAGATATGAATTCATCCAGTCTGGTGGCTTTTCTAAGTGAAAGTACCTAAATGAAATCAAGTAAACTAAAAAAGGGAAAATTTTGACTGGATGCTGGATGGAAGAAATGGATAATTTTGGAGGATAAATCTTTTGAGGGGGTTAGGACCAACCTGGGTTTTACTGAAGAACAGAATCTAGACCAGCATAAGGGAGGTGGGCCTAGTGAAAAAAGGCAGAAGGAAATGAGACAGAGAAGCTCCTTTTAAGCGATGAAATTTGGGATTTATCGTACTGTGAGTCACTTAAGTGTTAAATTTGTGTTTGGAGGTACGCCTGGGCTTCTAACTACCAATCAGTAGTGCTTCTTCTATTGAAAAATTTTTATCAAGTACAAATCTGTGATCGTAGACTGTTTATAATGATTGGGATTATTTAACGTGAGGTATCCCTTTCCAACATTACTGCTTCTCTTTCTTTTAGGATTCTAACATTTTCAGAAAGTCTGTTGGAAAGAACAAGTCTACTTCAATAAATGAAGGAGAATAAAGAAAATTCAAGCCCTTCAGTAACCTCAGCAAACCTGGACCACACAAAACCATGTTGGTACTGGGATAAAAAAGACTTGGCTCATACACCATCTCAACTAGAAGGACTCGATCCGGCCACTGAGGCCCGCTACCGCCGAGAAGGGGCTCGGTTCATCTTTGATGTGGGCACACGTTTGGGACTGTATCCTGATTCTGGGATCTATGATAGACAGACTCCCCACCACCACCACAAATTAAATTAAATGCTATAGACAAAAGACCAAGTAACATCCCTGACTAAAGCAGCTCTTAATTAGCTTTCTTATTTAAATGTTACTTCAGATTTGCTTGGCTCTTCAGGGATTTTCTGTTTCCTTTTTATCATTTAAATGTGTAGAATTAGCCTTTGAGCAGGTGGCCACCAGGATGGAAAATAGCACCCATTGACCTCAGTTGAAGTATTTCTAAAGGATAGTGAAGCCCTGCCTTATTAAAGCATAGACTTCAGCTTGTACCAGAATTCCGACACCCGGAGATTCCCATTCACCTGCTTTGCCACTGATAGTGTTTGCTTTCCCACTGCTCTTGTTGTTATTGTTTGTCTTTATTGTTTTTTCCACATTTAACTAAGACGTAACCTGTAAAACTTCTTGGCTAAAACCCTTAACCAGAACAACAGACACTATGATACCCTGGCAACTGGAATAATTTATTTTCATCGCTTCTATATGTTTCATTCCTTCAAGCAATTCCCAAGATATGTAAGTGTTTGAATTTTATTATAATTTTCTATCACATGTTATTATTTCCACACAGTTTAGTGGACAGATTGTAGTCTCTCTTTTTATTTTATTTTCCAGAAAGTATTTATTTTTGTATGGTACATATTATGTATAAACAAAAACAGCCTAAAATTTGTTTTTTTCCCAATTAACTGTATTAAAGTATTTTTAAGTTTTTTATTTAGTCCAATATGAACCATAATCATATTGTACTTAGTGTGAAAATTTGCTTCCTTGTTACTTTTCCCAAGATACAATTGGCCTTACAGTTGAGACCCAACAAAGGCCAAGACTGCATAGTAGTTCTTTATGCCATATCCGCTATTCTTCAGTTACTCTTTAAGACATGGACTGTCTTATGCTCTGTGCGAGAGTCTGCCTCAAGTAGCTTTCAGTCCAGGGTATATGGTATGACAGGTACAAAACACACTGTAGAGAGTGAGGCCATAGGAGAGGTACAGAAGGAAGGCTGTAGCATTCAAGGGAGAGATTAACTACATCATAGAGGGATCGAGGAAAATGCTGGGGAGGAGGTGCCAGCACTGGGTTCAGCCTTGACTGTAAGTAGGACTTACCGTGCTGAGACGGGACAGAGCAGCAGCCCTACAGAAAGCGGAGGCGTGCCCGGCAGCCGGGAGGCCCGGCGGCGGGAAGGGCACGCTGGGACCCTGCGTGCTACGGTAGACTGAACCAGACCATAGTGGGCCTTGAACACCAGACTAGGGAACTGTGGCTTCAGTAGGGAAACTGAAGTGATGGAAGGGTTTCATGAAGAAGAAGAATTAGATGTAACAGGAAGTTAGTCTGCTGGGGGTCTTCCTTTTGCTAAGATTTTACTTAGTTTTGTACACATCTTCCTCATTAATTTGTGACGTTCTAGGGGAAGGAGACCGTGTCCGGATCCGCTTTGTACCCCGGCACAGGATCTCACTGATGTCTAACGTGGTCAGGATTCTGTGAAGGGAGGGGCATGTAGGAGAGACTGGAGCGAGCGGGCAAAGAAAAGCTGAAGGTAAAGCAGTGAGAAGATCGCAGTGGAGTAGGAACTGGATCAGGAGCCAGGCAGCATGAGGAAGGAAAAAGAAAGCGTGGGCAGTGGTGCAGAGGCGAATTCCAGAGGACATGCATTTGGGTGCACCAGTCAGGGAGTCAGTGTCTTTAAGATTGCAATGTGAAAAGAAAATTTGTTTCTGTGACTTTTTTCCCTTTTTGGTGGCTACTTTGTTTACATGACATTTTATTCAGAAAACTAAATTTAAAATAATTTATGAAGCCAAATGGCGGGGCGGGTGGAGTATTTGTATGTGACATTTCCTTCAAGATTTTAGAGTGTCCAGGTGTTTGCAAATGAGAAAGAAGCCGGCAGGAGAGTGAGGGAGCCCAGTTTGTTGTGAAGGCCCAAAATGCTTTTTCTGTTTCTGTGTGAGCTTTGATAACAGGGTCTCAGGAGCTTTTGTCTTCCTTTTAGGTGACAGGAGCTTGTTGTCTCTTTCTGGCTGGGAAAGTAGAAGAAACACCAAAAAAATGTAAAGATATCATCAAAACAGCTCGTAGTTTATTAAATGATGTACAATTTGGCCAGTTTGGAGATGACCCAAAGGTAAGACTCATAACTTCCTGCCTTCAGGCCTTGATTCCTCACAACAGCATTATGATAGAGTTCCTTGTGTTGACAACAGCCGTGGCCCTGTATCTGCCAGCCCCCTGTGTCCCTAAGAGGACTTATGCAGAAGGTATTCTTCCTTGCTTCTGTGAGAAAGGAGGGAAGATAACGTAGCCTACACTTAGGTAGCATCTGCTAATGTGCCACGCTGGGTTGTGAGCCCGTTAGGGGCAGTAGCACATAGAACATGTGTGAGCAAAGTTCTCTCATGGCCCTTAGCACTCCTAGGCCCAGAAGCAGTTTGGCTTCTTGGGTTCATCTCCAGCTGGCTTCTGGGAAGACAGAATGTACAGATGCTGGATGTACAAGTGTGTCTACGTGTGCTGTGTGTCTTTTGCTTCCCAAGAGTGGTGGAAGGTATTAACATTTGCAGACACCCAGGTTGATATACTGTCCATCCTGTCCCTTCCCCACAACCCCTGCTAATGTCAGGAAATGGTGGTAAAATAATTGTATACATGATTTTATTATGTTCTAAAGAGACCACTTTCGGGTCGGTGGCAGCTTTCCTCCTCCCCTGTTCTTGTCAAGGTCCCCCCATTGTAACCCTTATAGCACTTGCGAATTAGCCTTCATAATGTTTGTCACAGCTCATAATTGGATAGATCTTGACCAGATAATCACACAAAGAACATTCCTCTTCTCAATTGTAGATCTGTGAGAGCTAAGACCCTGTCTGTTTTGCCTGATACCTAGTGCAGTGGCTGGATAGAGTAGGCATTCAACAGGTACTTGTTGAATAAATGACAAACTGAGGATGTGGGGAGAAACTCAGAATCACAGTTAGAGCAAAACTAAGCCAGACGATGCCGTTCAGCACGTCCACAGCCCTGTTTTTCCTAGTCAGCTGGTACTGCCTCCCACGGTAGTCGGCCTCCCCCACCCAGCAGAATCTGTGTGTGTGTCTACAACGTGTGTGCCTTCCAGGAGGTAACAGGCCCAGAATGCTTTTGCACATACTGTGGTTGTGATTTGTAAGTACTGTCAGTGTGGATAACTCTGTCCCTTGAACTTATTTTATAAATCCATTCACCTGTTTATAAAAATGTGAGCCCATGAGGAATTCATACTAACAGTGGTCCAAAATGTACTTTTATAAAAGTAACGTAGCATCAGATAACATTTCCAGTGCCTGTGGGTTTTTGATTTTCACACAGCAGGGAGACAGTTGTAGGAATGTGTTGTGCTTTAGTCAGGTCTTGGTCACAGGGGCAGAGGGACCTTGTGGCTGATGAGCTGTGGTTGCCCAGAAGGAGTCGCAAAGATCTGGAAGCATCGCAGGGCAGGGGCACGTGGCAGCAGCTGGCGTGTTCTGTCCAGGGCGCCTCTGGAGGAGTCCCCTTCTGCTTTCAGCCTTTACCCACTGTACCAGTACGTCAGGAAACCGAGATCCCGGCCAGGCACAGTGAGGCAGAAGTTCTGCAGCTCCAGGGCCCAGAAGTCAGGAAGAGGGCAACAGCCATGCTAATGAGGCTTTTAAGCCAGGCCAGCCTGACTCAGGTGGGCAGAGGGGCTTTGCAGCCCGCCCTCCCCTCTCTCATGTGCAGTCTCCCCAGGCGTGACTGGGTGTCGGGGCCAAAGGAAGGAACCCTGGATCTGGGAGCGGTGAGGACATTGTGGAAGACATTTTCCTCGCCGGAGAGGAGAGGAGGGAAGTTTGGGGGGAGGCGGCGATATAAGCAATTAGAAGAAATACGGTCCTGAATCGTGCAGCTTTTTGGTCTTCCTTGGCTGTGCCCTAACTCTGTGGTTTCTCCCTGTTGATTCATTTCTCGTGTGTTCAACAGATATTTGTTCCAGGCTCTGCATTAGCCACTAGACATGAACAGGTGGCAAAGCAGGCCTGGCTCTTGCTCTCGTGGATTTTACAGTCGAGTGGTGGGGCAGATTTTAATCAAATATTCAGATAGCCAGCTACCTGATTATGAGTTGTGATAAATGCTATAAAAGTTGTTGAAAGGTGCGGTGAGGGCATTCGATCTGGGAACCTAGACAGGTGCTCCAGACAGGAAGTGTGGGGCTGAGGGAAAGTTCACTGAGGAGTCATGTTGGCACACAGACCTATAATTATTCCATTAATTGAGTATTTGAAACACAAAGGGAGGCCAGGCCTTCGGCTGTCTCGTAATACCATATGGGCTACAGTCTGGACACTTGGTAAAAGATTGTTTCTAAATTTAAGGGATATGTTGAAACTTCTGGGAAACAGGTGGTGACAAAAGTGGGGTGGGGGGCCAGTGATAGTGGGATTTTTTTTGATACTGTGTGAAAACCTTAAGATTTTAAAAAGCTTTCCTGAGAGAACACTTGGGAAACAAGGGTGGAAAGACATTCACCTTGCCCTGCCGTTTGGAATAACACTCATGGTAGAATCATCTCTACATTCTGTGAAGTGTGATGCCATACTTTAACCTGAAAGCCAGTTATCTACATGGCTTCTCTTCCCAGAGTTAACGGGTTTATGCAGCTGTTAATGATGAGATTGTCAGTCTCTCCAAGGCCCTTTCTTCTTGGACTCAAACAAGTGATTGTAATTGTTCTTGCCACACAGAGCATCTTAATTGTATTTCACAATCAAGTAAAATTGTAAGTGCTCGGACAGTCAGGCTCTACAGAGGTTGAATTCAAGAAGTTGTTTATGGACGTTAGAAAGCATAATAAGAGAAGAGATTCCATTTACAGTAGCAGCAGTAAAATAATATATCCAGGAATAAACCTTATAATAAATTTGTGGAAACCATGTTGGGGCGGGGAGGCTTTAAAACTACTGAAGGACTGAAAAGAAGATTTTCATAAATAAATTTTTGATAGGAAGATTCAGTGTAGTTTAAAATGCCCATTTCCCTAAATTATTCTGTAAATTCAGTGAGTTCCCAATCAGAACATCAGTAGCTTTCATTTTTCCTAGAATGATACTAAATAAAATGATATTAAAATGCAGGTTGTGGGGGGAACATGGCTAAAACAAGAAAGGTTTTTAAAAGAGGAATAATCATTGAACTGTCCCTTCCAAATGTTAAATCTCTGATCCTGGTACAGAAGTAGACAAACAGAGCAGTGAACAGAAAAGATTGTGTGTGTATGCGCATGTGTGTGTGTGTGTATAGACAGTTCAGGATGTGGCTTAATAGAAGAGAAAATGATAATTTACTTAGTAAATGACATTGGGATACCTTGTTTCAGGTAGATGAATGATTAAAACACAAAAATGATGTTCCACCATTCTCTCTCTCTCTCTCTCTGTCTCTCTCTGTCTCTCTCTCTCACACACAGACACGCACACACAAAATTCACTGTCCAGGTTTGCATGAAGCTGCCACTGTCATAATCTTTCTTGCTTAAAATTTTCAATGTAAATGCCTGGAAGATTGCATTTTTTTAATGGAGGTCTGGAAGGACACTAAAGTATCTGTAAAGTAAAGGTCTATTTTGTAAAGGGGGCTCATCTGTATGGAAAATAATAACATTTCTAAGAATGTTTACTTTGTTTCAAGTAGGTTTTAAAAATTAACTCATTGTTTTGTCTTCCTACTTTTAGTTCTTTTCAGAATTTATCATTGTCTGTGAGCATGTTAAAGGCCTGAGTGGGAGAGAGGAGAAAAGGAATGAAAAATAGTTGCTAAAATATAACTTGAAGAGAGAATAAAAGGAAAGCTCCCTTTTTTAATGCTGTTTCTGACGTGTGATTGAAATTACTGTCTCAACATTTGTTATTTCATTTTTAGGAAGAAGTAATGGTTCTGGAGAGAATCTTACTACAGACCATAAAGTTTGATTTACAGGTGGAACATCCGTACCAATTCCTACTCAAGTATGCGAAACAGCTCAAAGGTAAGAAAAAAAAGTCAAGAGAACTTTTTCATTCTGAAATCAGATCTTTATAATAATTTGATGATACCCAGATTACGCTTCTCAAAAGAGGACAGCAGAAAGTTCAGTGTGTGAAGTACCTAGGCCATAGCTTGCCAGACAATTCAATATTATAGCTGTTAACGCTGTTTCCTTTTATGTATAAACAGATTCTGTCATCCAGTTGCCAAGTGATGTGAGGCAGGAAAATGAGTAAGGATTTTTTAAATAGCCTAATAAAATCAGGCTTGGAGCCAGGTTTCCCATAAATGGTGGTTCAGTGTAGGTCATGCAGAAAGAGAACAGAGGTGGGACTTGGGCCCCCACTCATTTGTCCTTGTTTCCCAGGCAGAAGCTCTTTGCTGTGTATTGGGGGTGGTGCTAAGCACACAGTAGGCTTTAAATAAGTACTTGTTGCTTCTCATTCATTCTTCTTTTTTTTTTTTCCTTTCTATTACTAATTTGCCTTTTCTTCCCCGTTTCTAGGTGATAAAAACAAAATTCAAAAGTTGGTTCAAATGGCTTGGACATTCGTAAACGACAGGTACATGGGTTCAAATGTTGGTTTAATTATGGTGTTTTAAAATAGGTAGGGACTTTACGTGTCATCTAATCCAAACCCCTTATTTTGTAGTCAGGAAACTGACTTGCCCCAGCTTAAGGAGCCAGTTAACGGCAGACTTGGAGTTAAAGTCCAGGTCACCTGCTTCCCGGCAGAGGGGATACCCTGCCACATCACGGTGGTATAGGATGGTGAAATCTTATCACCGGTTTGAAACATGAGTCCTGAACAATACACCAGAGAATTTTGACAAGTATATACTTAAATCCATTTCGTTTTGCAAAATTGCAAACTATATATTTGCAACTTTATACTTCCTTGTAGTGGTTTTAGAGCCTTGATGTTCTTGGAGCTGAGAGATCTAAGGAGGTGCTGGATAGGGAACAGAATGCCCGCAAGTGGAGTTGCCATCATGTAAGGAGATGGTTCAGTGCTAGGGTTCCAGCCGTTTGAAGAACTTAAGCATTTTCATTTGTATTTCATGACATAGCAATTTTTTTTTTTTTTGCGGTACGCGGGCCTCTCACTGTTGTGGCCTCTCCCGTTGCAGAGCACAGGCTCCGGACGCACAGGCCCAGCGGCCATGGCTCACGGGCCCAGCCGCTCCGCGGCATGTGGGATCTTCCTGGACCGGGGCACAAACCCGCGTCCCCTGCATCGGCAGGCGGACTCTCAACCACTGCGCCACCAGGGAAGCCCGACATAGCAATTTTTGAATGTGCTGGAATTCTGATTTTTTAAGGAACAAATTAGTAGCTATGGTTAAAGTAACTTATCTCGGTACATTTAGAAGACTAAAAACTTGCTTCTTTATAATACTTTATTTGATCATGTATAGGGAAAAATAAGCAAACTGACATTTAGATATGGCATCTAATCTCCATGCATTGGGTTAATCATAAATGTTTGCTCATCCAAGTCAAGTCACCTCTTTTTCTTGTTGAACTAGTCTCTGCACGACCTTGTCACTACAGTGGGAACCAGAGATCATAGCAGTGGCAGTGATGTATCTTGCGGGACGTTTGTGCAAATTTGAAATACAGGAATGGACCTCCAAACCCATGTACCGGAGATGGTGGGAGCAGTTTGTGCAAGACGTCCCTGTGGATGTTTTGGAAGGTACGGGGCGTGCTGAGCTTTCTGCAGGGTGTTCCACATTCAGATCATTCTTCCCTGTGAGGAAGAATGAGTCCCGAGAATGGATTCTCCCAAACAAGTCCATGCAAACTATTCTTTTTTTTTTTTTTTTGTGTTACGCGGGCCTCTCACTGTTGTGGCCTCTCCCGTTGCGGAGCACAGGCTCCGGACGCACAGGCTCAGCGGCCATGGCTCACGGGCCCAGCCACTCCGCGGCATGTGGGATCCTCCCGGACCGGGGCACGAACCCGTGTCCCCTGCATCGGCAGGCGGACTCTCAACCACTGCACCACCGGGGAAGCCCCAAACTATTCTTTAATTAAATTCTCTACTGTAATGTTCATTCTATCCAAACACATAGTTTTGGCGAACTAAAAATGCACACCAGTGCTGTGCACACCAGGGATTGGTGAATTACAAATATGATAGCCACATATTGGCCCTTGTTGGGGAATCGCACCTGCAAGGGAAATGGGAGTATGTTTTTTTCTAGGTAGAATTTTATTTAAAATATCAGTTTGTGGCAAATGTAATTGTTTCCTATCATTTAGACATCTGCCACCAGATCCTGGATCTTTACTCACAAGGGAAACAACAGATGCCTCATCACGCGCCCCACCAGCTACAGCAGCCCCCGTCTCTCCAGCCCACGCCGTCAGCGCCGCCAGCGCCGCAGTCACAGCCGCCTCCAGGCCCCGAGCCGCCCCAGCCCCCGCAGAAGGACTCGCAGCAGCCAGCCCAGCCGCAGCCACCACCACCGGCCCAGCAGCCCAAGAAACCGTCCCCGCAGCCTAGTCCCCCCCGGCAGGCGAAGCGCGCCGTGGTGAGTGCGCCAGATTGGCGCTGGGTGCGGCCGGCTTCCCGTGGCGACACCCCACCTGTGTGTGTGCCCCTTTCCGAGGCAGCACACGGAACACCAGAAGCAGGGAGTGACACGATGCACCTCCCCGTCTGCCTGTATGACCACAAGCAGACTGACAGCTGGCGTGGTCAGAGGAGAGGTACCTTTTGGAGCCAGGATGGCTCTGTCCTCCTCCAGCCGCTGCTGCCTGTGTCAGGGCCCCAAAACGTGCCCGGGTGTAGTTTCCACATCTGCACACCGACTGCCGGAATAGGTGTCTCCCACGTCTTTAAACGACACGGGGGTATTTGTAAGTTTCTCCCCATGGTAGCAGCTGCGCCAGTGGAGAAAGCCGTACGTTGTGACACAGACCCCAAGGAAGCCCCACGGGATAGGGGCGGTCAGCAAGCACCCTCACCACGGTTAAGACAGCTCGATGGAGGGCGTGAAACTTAGTGCTCAGAACTCACTAGTCAGAAAAGTTAGTAATTCTGCCTGCTGTCTGATTTGAAAGGGGAAGAGGAAGGAGGCAGAAATGATCTGTTAGGTGCCATGGTTTGCTCTGCAAGTTCAAGCCAAAATTAATTTTTGTCTGAGTCCACGTTCTGGCTGTGATTCGTTCAGTGCCTGAATGATCAGTTTTTCCTCACTGCATTTAGGGCCCTGATTAACAGTTGTGTATTTTCTTTTGTAACAGGTTGTTTCTCCCAAAGAAGAGAGCAAAGCATCAGGTAATTTTATATTCTTGTGTTTCGTTTTTTAGTTCTATATGTTGTTTATCAAGACTTTAAATTCTTAGTCAAAAGTTGTTTCCTTTCAGATTTAGATTGGCCTTAAAATTTAACGTTAGAGCCCATCAAAAACTTTACGCTAGCTGCGTTGTCTTCTCTGTGTATTCCCTGACTGTATATTTTTGGATTGTACTTTAACAGTATCAACACAGAAAAAAAAAAGTTAGTGGCAATAAAAATGTGCTTGGTAACATAAGTCATCCCTTGGTATCCACGGGCAATTGGCTCCAGGACCCACCTTGGATGCCAGAACCCGCAGATGCTTGCTTGGGTTTCATAGTCCACCCTCCCTGTCCACGGATGCGAAGGGCCGACTGTCTATCAAAATATAGTTAGGAAAGTAGGCGAACTGCTGCAGCAACATTTATTTTTGGAGGTTAGTTAAGCCCACCACAGTCGACAGAGTGAAGGGCCCCGGGCACCCCCAGACTGAGCAGCCAGCAGCAGAGCGATGGGTAGAAAGGATCGGAGCCGCGGTAGGCATGCTGCCCTGCTGCTTACGGGGGGCAGGCTTCTTTTAAACACGTTTTTCCCCCATATTTGTGGAGCCCAGAGTTGATTAATTTGTTTCTGTATTGGAAACTAACAAAGTGTGAGCAAAACCTGCAAGATCACAGAGGAGAAAACCAGAAGTGTTTTGTCTCCGGGTCAGCCTGTAGTACTGAACCCTGTGCTGGCACAGACCATGTTTACTCATTTCTGTTTCTCTGTCACTTAGTTCCAGGTAGGAACCCAGTGAATTATTTACTGAACTATTGTGAGATCTTCAAGTTACAGTAAAGCTCCTTTTTCTCAGGATCTTTGTGGGGATGATGAGTTCATTACAGGGGAGATTTTTTTAGCTCCAGATGGGCAAACAGTAAGTGCGAGACGCAGAAGAGGGGGCTGCACTCCGTGCCGCATGGATGCTGGGTCAGCTGAGCTGGCGCTGTGTCTTCAAGAGGCAGAAACGAGCCCGGGTGGCCTTGGAGGGGGACTTGCCTTGAGCAACACGGACTGACAGGGTGGAGCCTTCAGGCAGAGGAGCAGAGGGAACAGTGGGGTGGAGAATTTGGGAGATAACAGAGAGGGGAGTCTTACTGGACTGTGAAGGGTTAAAAAGGAGTAGCTTTTGCTAGGACTGAAAATGTGCTAGAAGCAGGTGATAGCGCCCACCTGGTGGAGGGTGGATTCTGCATAGGCAGAGGAGCCAGTGGAGGCGTTTGAGCAGGAGAATGGCACGGTCTGAGTTCACTGTAGAGAGAGTTCCCCTGGCAGCAGTTATGGCGAGAGGGTGGGGAATGGGGAGGAGCCTGCGAGCCCCGGAGGGAGACCTGGTGTCGGGGGTGTCTCGGGGCCTGGAAGCAGGACCCCACTGTGCTCTGGGTTGCAGAGGGCTGGTGAGCGCTTGACATGTGGCCTACTCCAAAAACACCACGTGCCCTCAGTGCGGAAGACACACCGATCTCTAAGAGTTAGAGAAAAGAACATTAAAAATCTCATTAATAAACTTCTACATTGATTCCACATTAAGATGACAAAATTCTTGATAATACCAGGTTGAATCAAAGACCGTATTAAAATTAATTTCACCTCTTTGTACTTTGCAGCATGGCTACTAGAAGATGTAAAATTGCCTGTGTGGCTCTCCTTATATTTCTGTCGGACAGCACTGACCTAGATGACCTCAGCTCAGCCATCTGTGGGAGGGGCTGGAGGGGGGCGCCTGCGTGAGAGGGGTGGGCTGCTCGGTCTCGGGACGGGGCCCAGGAGCCTGCTCCGCGGTTTGGGAGGAGAGATGGAGGGCAGAGGCATAGATCTGCAGCTCCTCTGCCTAGAGACGGGGGATTTGGTCTCTGAGGAAGAGAACAGAGAGAGGGATGTCCCTGGACCTTGAATTCAGCCTGTGTCTGGGACACAGGAAGCCAAGAACGTTGAGCAGTGCCAGAGCAGAAGCAGGGCAGAGCAGCGTACGAGCCAGAATAAAGTGAGTTTCAGGAAGAAAGAACCAAACCGTGCAGGCGAACAGATGGCGTTCTTTCTCGGTAGTGTGCGCACACTCGCTGCCGCCACGAGCGGAAGATGCTGGATGTGGCGTAGCCTGTCTTGGCGACTTAGGATTGTCACTGAGGATGCTGGTTACATGCAGCTGCTCGACCCTAAAGGATGGGCTCTGTCCTCTGCCCCAAGCGGTCCCAACTACCTTGCTTTTCTGTCCATTCGCCAGCCTCCAGGTCTCTACCGACGCCAGTTCAGGTGTGCTGCTATCACTAGGAGTAAACATTTGTGAGAGGGAAAACAAACTTAAGTGTGCCTAGACAAGAGTTAAAAGGTGCCGGCTTCTCCTGGGAGCACTTGGGGCCTTTCTCTGTGCTCTGCGTGTTAGTGAGGACCCTGACGGGTACCACTTGGTAACTGAGATGCAGTCTGCTGCTCTCGTGTCATTGGAGGGCTCGTCTTAAGTGGTCAGGAGGAAGTTGGGCAGAGGTGGAAAATGGGCTGGCGGGCTGTAAGAAGCGAGAGGGTTTTTACTTTCGGAAGGAGGCGAGAGGCGTGGGGTGGCAGGAGCTGGAGGGGGGATGTATTTGTTTCATTTGTTTTGTTCTTTTAAAAGGATGGTTTAGCTGGTGCCTTCCTCAGCTTCCCTTAAAGCCTTGGTCATATCAGCCTTTTCCCCCAGAAAATTCCTTAACAGTGCATTTTTCTTTTTCTCCTCTCTCGCTGTCTCTGACATACTTATTCTATATGAAGAGTAGCTTTTTAATCTACTTTTTCTTTTCAGAACCACCACCACCTAAAATTCCCAAAATTGAGCCCCCTCACCCTCCATTGCCTCCAGCCCATCCACCTCCAGGTGAGTGCTGCCTGCAGGCAGCTGGGAGGGCCAGCTTTGCTCGCTGCCTTTTTGAAGGGCACACTTGGGAAATCCTGGGGAGGATTTATGGAGGAATTTCAGAAATTTAGAGAGACGTTAATGACCTAGGATTTTTCAAAAAATTGGTTTTTTTACAACCAGATAGCTTGAGGATGTGAATTCTAAGTATATCTGAATATTCTCTGACCTCTCACATCCAGAAATGGTGGAGGACAAATGACTTTAGAATCAGTTTTAGGCAAACAAAGCCCTGCCAACTTAGGAACATTGTCGAGATCTGGGCAGATCGCTGTTGACCTTAGACTCCAGGCCCTCGCATCGGCTTCCCGTTGGCAGGGCGTCTTCTCAGTACCCTTTAGAGAGGAAGCAGTTGTTCATGGAGTCATGTGGAGAATAGAGTGAAAAGGCCTTCACAGGCACACAGTGAGCTGGGACGCCGCCTCAGCATCATTGAGAATAGAGGAGAAAAGTGGTAAAGAACTTTCGTTCTTCAGCTGTGGCGACACTTCGGAAGGTGAAGGGTCCAACTGGAGAAGGCAGGAGTTAGGGTGTGTGTGCCAGAAGGTGGGAGATACTCCAGCGACTTCTGAGCTTCTGGGGGCTTCAGCTCTCCCGGTCAGCTGCCGGCCGCCAGGGAGCCGGGGCGGGGAGCGGTGCCCCCGCCACACAGGGCACGGGCCGGAATGCCGCTCACGTGGGCCGTTGGTGTGTCGGAGGCCGTCCCGGCGTGTGTTTAACGCCACGTCACTCGTGTGACCACCTCTCAGGCGTCCTGCCAAATGCCAGTGCCGCCCACAGACGGTGCTGCGTCCTGGCCCTGGGCTCACAGCCTCTGGAGGCAAGACGGGCAGAAGGAAGGGGCCCCGCGCACGTTTGTACTAGAAAGAGGGCTGGGGGTCTGGGCGGAAGGGACTCCGTGCGCCCCCCGGACTGCCCGTGCCTGGTGCGCTGGGGAGCGGGGAGGGAACACCCAGAGTGGCTGGAGGCAAGGTGCAGGGCCTGCGTGACAGCACATGAGCCGCTGGCTTCGGGACACGGGCGCAGGCCGTGCTGTCTGGCCATGAAGGTGACAGCTGCTTGCCGCTCCTCTGGAAGACGGCCACGGTGCTGTGACAGGGCCAGGAACCCCCGGGGTGGCCGTGAGCTGTCAGGGTGGTGGGGGGGCTTCCCTGCCCCGAGGGAGTTGGTGGATTCCCCCCCCTACACGCACAGCCCCCGGGGGTGCCCTGCCGGGAGCCGTCCCAGAGCTCGCAGTGGCCTGTCTCCCTTCTGCAGACCGGAAGCCACCCCTCGCAGCCGCCTTGGGCGAGGCTGAGCCGCCAGGCCCCGTGGAAGCCGGCGACCTCCCCAAAGTCCAGATCCCCCATACTCCTCCAGGCCTGGGCCTGCCACCGGCTAGCTACCCGCCTCCAGCTGTGCCCCCTGGAGGGCAGCCGCCTGTGCCCCCGCCCATCCCGCCACCTGGCATGCCTCCAGTCGGGGGGCTGGGGCGGGCAGCCTGGATGAGGTAACCTGGCGCCCTTCTTTCTTCCTTTGTTTTTTAAAGAGAAGTTTTTCTAATTAACTTGAAAAGTAGTTTAAGTGGGTAAGCCGCAGGGTACCTTGTATAATGCTACACAGTTGTAGTATGGGAAGAAATGGACCGGACCCCCAAGATGAAATTGGGGTGGTCCTCCACATCTGGGGAGTGGGGACAGCAGCTCTCACTGGAGCCCAGGCAGAGCCGGTTGTGACCCGACTGTGCGTTTGGTCTCAACCAGCGTCGTCCGCGAGTCCTGCGCTGAGTTACTTTACACTAGTGAGAATGTTAACCAGCCATATTGGCTCAATAAATAGCTTCAGTAAGGAGTGAATTTCCTTCTAGAAATCAGTGCCTATTTTTCCTGGAAACTCCATTTTAAATAGTCCGGTTCCATCTGAAGTCAAGCTGTTGTCATTGCTGTCATTCCATGATGTTCTCTCCCATGACACGTGTAGGTCAGTTGAACCACATTTTTGATTTAGAGATACTTACATCCTTTGCGTTTAAGTTATTTTGAAGGGGTTGACTTGCTGGATGGCTCTATTCTTTTTCCTCCAGGAAGAAGGGGAGAAATGTACTTGGAAGTAATGTATGTTTACATCAATTTGCAGATTCCTGTACATAGAGATATATTTTTTAAGTGTGAATGTAACAACATACTGTGAATTCCATCTTGGTTACAAATGAGACTCCTTCAGTCAGTTACCCAAATAAAATCAGTTCTGAAATGACGCCTTTGTTTGTTACGGGCACGAGGTGGGGCTCCAAGCCTTAGCAGCCCCTGGGTTTGCAGCCCAGAAGCAGATCTTCTTCTGGACCCTGGGGGCCAAGCAGCAGGCAGTGGAGGAACGCTGCCCAGGAGAGGCCTGGCCACCGGCCAGACCCAAGCCCCTCCCCGGGCAGTACCCTCATGGGGCAGCCTCCCACGTCCAGTGCCTGCATGGACTTTCTTGGGAGGAAGCAGTTGAATTTCAAGCTGGTTTGGAACTGTCAGTGTCCCTCCAATAGACAGGGCCCTGGGTTAGACCAGGGTTTGGATTTGAAATGCTTTGCACTTCTGGCCTATGACTAGAGGCCATGGAGCAGCAGTCAGCAGCCCCCACCATCCGCCCTGAGGGGCCCCCTCACCCAAAACAAATGAGCACTGCGTACCCACCACGGAGGCTTGCGAAGAGCCTTTATTTATCTAACGCAAAGTATACACTATCACAATCTTCTCTGTTACTCCTTTTACTAAAATAGTTCAAATCAATGTTTTTACCACACTATCAAAAAGTTCTAATTTTTTTTTTCTCTCCCCAAATCAAAGTGGTTCAATAGAAGGTAGAAACGGGCACAGGAGTCCAGGGCTCCCAGCTCTGCCCAGAGCTGGGGAGGGGGCGGCCCCAGTACTCGGGCGGTCACATCCGACAGAAGGTAGATAGAGCGCGGCTGCCGGCCTGGGGCCAGGGGCCAGGCGGTCCGCCCATCCCCAGAGAGCAGCACAAGTACTTCCCCCACGTTATGAAAAATATACACCTCTCCCGCTCTGCAGTCATGCATTTCCTTTGTTTCTTAAAAAAAAAAAGTCAGTAGTATGTATTGTTTCCTCTCAAGTTTTCAAGAAAAAAGAAAAGGTCACTTTTTTCTCTTTAAACAACACTGATGTGTGGCTAATAACTTTTGGATAAAAATGTGCTCAGTGGATTCCGACTCCAGGATGGGCTCGGCCACCTGGGATGGATGGAAGGGCGACATCCATCACAGCGGGAAAGGAAGCCACAGCACAGGTGGCACACGGGGCTTCGGGCGCTAGAAACAGTGTGTTTATGAAAGGACATCAGGTTCAGCTACACCCCACCACGAGCTCTCTGAGCTGAGGCTCCAGATGGGAGGTTCGCCAGTGTCACCCCCTACGCACTCCCTGCTAGTGGCAGAGCAGGGACTCACCCCGAGCTGGCCCCCAGGACCCTCCTCCCAGCCGTGGGCTCCCGCTGCAGCTGGGCCCCAGGCCGGCGTGGGGCGCGCAGAGGCGCTGCAGGCTTTTCGACAGCTTACGTTAAAAGAGATGCCATCACAGGTACGATTCTGTCCTCAAAAGCCATTCCCATGCAGTGCTGGCTCCGGGACACAGGCAGGGGCAGGAAGGAGACGTCGGCACCGGCTGGTGCTGCCTGCCTTCATGGCGGGCGGGAGGCTGCTTCTGGAGGGAACGCCTGACCCACTCCCCGGACGCCACCGCAGCACTAGGGGACAGGGTCACCTCCCTCTGGCAGGGAAAGGTCCCTTGGAGGCTGTTCTTCCCTGGGTCAGTTTGCAGGAGACCTGCAGTCACCAGGACACCTGACTTATTGCTTATTTTCAGCGGTGGCCAAGCTAGCCTGACCCAGACGTGACACACAGGTTCTCAGATGTGGCTCCCACCCAAGAGACCCAGACCCCCCTCGAGCTGCTCCATGGTTCTTTGGACTCCAAGACCCGGGAGGGGGCCTCTGCCCTCCAGCTGACTGCCCACCCGGGCAGAAGTCACCCAGAACGTGACCAAGGATGTTCACCCAGCTCCAAGTGCACACCCCTAGTGACAGGGATCTCACCACATGACCTAGGGACCAGCTCCTTCCAGAGAGCCCATAGCTTCCTGTAACACCCAGGGCAAGAGGACCGTGCCCGACGCCGTCACCGGCACCCGTTCAGCACTCCTCGGGCACAGTGAGGGCCGCGGGCCTTTCCCCTGAGTGTCGACCCAAGGGTGCCGATGGCAGACAGGCGGTGGGGACGGCTCAGCGTCCCCGCTGGGGAGAGGGACGGGGCAGCCTCGTCCGTCCCCTCAACCTGGTCCCCATCCCTCGCGCGAGCCTCGAATGAGGCCTGTCCGATGCCAAGCCAGCCTCTCGGGCTCTTCGCTCGCCCGCACACAGAGCTCTAATGACCACTGGAGTCCAGCGATGGGGGAGGAACTGCAGACAGCAGGTGGACGGGGGCTGGTTACAACAGCGGCCTGTCCCCACCCCCCAGGCTCTGGGATCTCGTTTGTGATACGCCACTGATCACTTACGCCCTCGGGGCCTCACTGCCCTCGCACACAAACTTTAAAATTTACATGTCTCGCTTTACAGTTTATACACGATCCTTTTACACTGAAGGTCTTACTTGATCCCCAGAGCCCTGCAAGGAGGACCTTAGGCTGCCCACTCTGCAGGGGAGGACTCTGAGGCTCAGGAAGGGAGGTGACCGTCCACCGAGAGGAGGCAGCGAGGCAGCGGAACTCAGCTGGGGCCTCCGCCCCTCCCAGCCCACCCACCAGCCGCCTCTCCAGCAGGAGGACCCCGTTGGCTCGCGTGCTGTGAGTGAGGACACAGGCTGACTAGAGCCGATGGCCTCGAACCTCTGAGCCCTCCTTTCCCGACCAGGGGCCCAGAGAGGCTGAGTGACTTGCTGAGGGTCACACAGGAAAATGAAAACAGAGCCAAGCAGGGCTTCTCCCAAGGAGGGCAGAACTCCTTCACCTACGGCCACGCGACTCCGCCCACAGTGATCCAAGAGGGGTCCAAGCTCCGGGGGCAACCGTTCCTGAGCAGAGGCCCGGCCACGGCCCAGTGCCACCCATGCAGAGAGAGAGGCCCAGCCCAGAGACTCCACATAGCCCATGATGCGAAGCACAGAAATGGAGGTGCCTCGGGCCCTGGGCAGGAGGGATCCAGAAGGATAGGGCACAGCCTAGGACAGGGTGAGGGGACACTGCAGAGTGTGTGGCCAGGGGTAGGGGCGTGAACTCTAAAAACAAGCAGAGCCGGCAGCGGGGAGGCTGGGCCCTGGGGCCAGAGGAAGCGCCGCCGGTGAGTTTCCTCGTCCACGACTCTGGGGACCCAGTGCTTATGGAGCCAGTGTTCAAGCCACAGCAGGCGGGTCAGAAGTGGTGCCCCATGCATCAGTCCAGCTGCCAGCGGCCTCTGTCCAGCACAGGTGGCAGCCGGGGATGGAGGTCTTGATGAGGTGCCCCTCCACCAAGGCTGGGCACAGCCCGGCACGGTTCCTGGGCCGGATATCTCTGAGCAGCCTCGGCCTCTCGCCAATGGAGCCCAGAGCCCGGGCCCCAGAGCAGGAAGGAGGTTGTCCAGGCCGCTCTGCTGCGGGGAACAGTCTTCCCGGTTTGCTGGTGTGTGAAAGGTGGGAAATGGAGTCGCACCCCCGGCAGCCAGGCCACAGCAGGCAGCGTCCTATGTACAATTCACCACGGAAAAAGAAGACAGTGGCTCGGCGCGAGAGCCTGCCCACGTCTGGGGACCGCAGGCAGGGCCAGTCCACGTCCACAGGGGAACGGCCCTACAAAGGCCCTTTGAACTGGTTTCCAGACAGGTGCTGCCGGATGGAGGGCTTGGAGCTGGCGGCATCTCCCAGTTTTCTCCAGACCACCTGTGGGGAGGGGCGAGCTGTGAGTGGAGGGCCCATCCCAAGCCTGCCCAGGGGCCTGTGCGCACAGACTGCCCCATCGCTCTTCAGAATCACCTGCGTCCCGAGAGCCATGGGGCCAGGAGGGGACACGGAGTCCGCGTGAGGCCCAGAGACCCTCAGAGTACGTCTTTGCACGTCCACCCTTCACAACCACACCTCCCACCCCGAGCAGGTCACATCTGGGGGCAGACCTGGCCTCGCGGCTGTCCAGTGGGGCCTACAGACCCAGGAGGCGGCAGAGGAGGGGGATTCGGGACACCTCACCCCAAGCGAGGCCCAGGTGCAGCCCCGTGATCCACCTTCCCTGCTGGCTCCCTCACGAGTCCAAGGAGACCATGCGTATTGGCCAGGCAGGTCGGGGGATGACGCTCTGCCTCCCCAAAGACCCAGAGAAGCCCAGCTTCCAAAAGCCAAGGCAGCTAGCTCCAGGGTGGGGCATCCTGCAGAATGGAGGGTTCCACCTGCACCCCCGTGAACAGCACCTGTGCGCTGGCAGCCAGCAGGGGCGCCAGCATGCTGGGAGGCTGGGAGCCAGACAGACATCAGGGGACAGGGGCCAAGGGTCAGGATCAATGGGGCGAGCCAGACCAGAGATCAGGGACCCTGTTCTTGGGGAGGGAGGCGGGAGGGGGGAGGAAGTCAAGCGGACAAAGAGAGGCCAGGGCTCCCGAAGCCCCAGCACCTGCTCCCAGCCCCCAGGTCACCGGCCCCTCCTGGGAGAGTAATGGCCGCACAGGGCCCGCCCAGGTCACCCCCGGCCCGGGCCCCAGGAGGCTCACGTTGCACATTTCTCGGACGATGGCCTTCTCCTTCTCACTCAGGTCCTCCTCACAGCTGTCCTGGAGCTGCCGGTCCAGGTTCTCATGTACCTCTAGGACCTGAAAGGGACAGGGCCCAGGGTCAGGGGCGGAAGCCACCGGGCAGGCCTCAGGCAGGTCGCCCTGAGCCCCGGCTGCAAAGGGGAGCCGTGGGGTCCCGGGACGGAGGGGTGGTGTGCAGGGAACAGGGGCATGAAGAGGCCTAAGGGCCAGGTGGTCCTTCCCCGCTTCGCATCCTCTCCCCGTGGTACAGCAACACCGAGGACGCTGCATGAGGGAAGCAGCACCCCATGTCAGCATCGGGGTCAGAGCAGAAGACAGGTCACGCGGGAGCAGGGAGGACAGGTGGGGTGGGGACCACTGTCACACGGGAGGACTCACTCCGACCCCGGACCCCCACTTGGGCCTCAGGGCGGCCCGGCTCACGCACATCATGGGTGTGTCCCGGTCACCGCCCGCACAGGCGCAAGTGTGCCGTGTCTGTGCAGCCGTGCCGGGCCTCACACCCGGGGGACCATGCGCTGCATCCACGGCGCGCATACACGTGAAGGGATGGGGATGCCGTGGTGGGAGATGCACCGCAGGGCACACCCGGAGTTCCTGAGCTGGGCACAGGAGAGTGGGCCTGGGAGACCTGAGCCTCACCCCCCAACCCCCATCCCCGACCCTGAGGAGTGCCAGCCCTCCCCCACCTCCCCCAGGCCTCAGCTTCCCTGGCCGCTACCCAGCACCCCGCGGAATCCCCACACCACGGTGCTCCAGGCAGCCGCGGCCACCCAGAGACCAAAGTCCCTGCCCTGCCGCTCAGCTTCCCCCAGGCTCAGAGAGGGCAAACACGGGGTCCAAGTCACAGGCTCCTGAAGTGCAGCAGGATCTGGGGGCCCCCAAGGGAGCGGCAGGGCCTGGCCCTCACCTTCATCGCGTGTACGACAGCCTCGGGCTTCTGTCCCGCAGAGCTGTAGCCGCCCGAGGGCGGCGGGGACAGCTCGGGAACCGTGCAGGCCGGGCCCTGTGGGAAGGAAGTGCGTCTCAGCTCGCCCTGGCTGGCTCCCCGGTGGCAGCCACAGGTGTGCCAGCAGCTGGGAGAGGGCACTGCGTCTGCGGGGCCAGGGCCCAGGCGGGAGGAAATGGGGGTGGAGGTGACGGGGGAGAGGAGGCTGGGCGTGAGGCAGGGGGGCAGCATCGGGACTCCCCACACACATCCCGCAGGCTCCTCTAAACAGCCCGCAGGGAATGTCTGCTGTCTGTTTTGCCGGTCACCTGGGAAGATGCGAAGGACCTGGGCTCCAGCCCCAGGCGGCCTGCCTCCTAAGGCCTCTCTCCTTCCCCGGCCTCCACCCCCCAGGGCGTTCCTGGGGCTTCCAGCCCTGACCCTCCCAGTTCTGTCCGGCCACCCAGGAACAGTGACACCTCGTTCTGCCAACACCCTAACTGGCAACCATGTGCCCACCACCCGCATCAGCCTGAGGGGCCGGGAGGCAGGCCGGGAGAGGAAGGGACCCACTCCCTGGCCCTCTGCCCGCCCGTGTCGGAAGCCAAGTGTCTGTCTGCCCGGCTTCTCCCCGGCTGGCCAGCTCCTTCTGGCCAGGTGTCCATGGGGCGGAAGGCAGGGCTTTTGGCTGGGGCTGCAGTGGGGACCCCGGCCCCAGAGCAAGGTCAAGAAGGGATCAGGGCCGCACAGAAGGAGCCCACACACAAGGAGGTCGATGCAACCGCGGGGCAGCAGGAGCCGGGAGGTCAGGAGACGCTGGGAGGGAACCTGAGGGGAACCGGCAGATGCCGGAAGGCAGAGATTAAACACCAAGAACACCCCAGGGAGTGCGTGAAGGGGAGACCCTGGCGTCCTTGGGCATCCTTCCTGTCTCTGAGTCTTGGTTTCCTTCTCCGTCGGTGGCCCCCGATGACCCCTCCATAGACCAGGCCAACTCAGTGAGCTCGGCTGGTGAGGTCATCGCCCTGGGACCCTGCCCAGCCAGGCCACGCTGTGCGGGGACCCTCGGGGCCTGGAATCTTCCACCACCAGCAGCCACCCTCCTCTGCCTTCTTTCTCCCCACCGGCCCGCGTGGCCTGGACCTGATCCCAGGGCCTCGCAGGCTCGCCCTGCTCTTGGCTCCAGGCAGAGGCCAGACCCCACAGCCTTGATGTCCGGCAGAGCTGGGCTTGGGCAGGGTTCTCCAGGCAGGCCCGACCCACTCTGCACCTCGGTTTCCTTGTCTGCATGACAGCTAGGGTCCCTGTGTCCCAGGCTGTATGGAGAGCCTGGGATGCTGTTTCCCTAACTCTGGCCCAGGCTGCCCGGCCGGGTGTGTCACGCGGGGGAAACCAAAGCGGCTTCTGGGAGACAGGTGGGGGGCGGGTCACACACACATAGGTGCACACCCTGAGGCAGAAGGCTGCCCTCCCCACTAAAGGCCAGCAGGGGGCGACCGCACACAAGTACAGCCCAGGAAGGCGCCTGGCCCTGGGCTCCTCTGGCCTCAGGTCCTGTCTGCGCCTGGGGCTCCCTGACCGCCCGCACTGTAAGGGGGCCGATTCTGAAGCAAAGGCCAGCAGTGGCCGGGATAGGCCGTGCAATCCAACCGCTTCCCGGGCCACCCCACCGAGCGGACGGCAGGTGCTAACGAGCGTAGCCGCAGCTTCCTGCGACTGAAGCCACCACCGAACGGCGGTCAGGACTGCGACCTTTAGAGCATTTCCCAAACCCAGCTCACCCCTGCAGGCCTGCCATGGTGGGAGGACCACAGCCTGGAAAGCCCGGTGATGCCTCCCCCCGACTTCCTAAGAGCCCACTCGGAGCAGAGCAGCCCACGGAGTGCCGATTGCAACCCTCTGCGCAGACGCTTTCTATGCTCCCACTTTACAGATGAGTAAGGAGAGGCTGCACGACTTGCCAAGGCCACAGAGCTAGTAAACGAGGGGGCCGAGCCTCCACCCCGGGTCTGTGGGACTCCAGCGCTGGAGCCAAAAGCGGGGAGGTGCTCCCAAGAGCACTGAACACAGGCGTCCATACACGTGCCCGTGCAGGGGTGTTCAGAGAAGCACGAGTCACAACAGGCAGAAAATGGAAACAAACCAATGCACAGCAACTGATGAACGACACAAGATGTGAGGTACCCACACAGCTGTTGCACATAAAACTCTGTCCAAATTTATGTGGACAATAAAATTTGACAATAAAAAGCAATGAAGGTCTGACACGTGCTACAATGTGGATGAATCTCAGAAACGCGGTGCAAGTGAAAGAAGCCAGCCACAAAGAATGGCATATTTTATGATTCCGGGTTATATGAAATATCCAGAAAAGGCAAATGTGGAGAGGCAGAAAGTAGATGAGTGGTTGCCAAGGGGCTGGGGGCGGGGGGTTGCAGGGAGGGATTGCTAAGGAGCACGGCGTTTCTTTCCAGGGTGATGAAAATGTTCTGCTGTGATGACTGCACAAATCTGTGAAGATCCTAAAATCCACCGAAATGGACACTTAAAAATAGTCAACTGACCAAAAAACAGTAGGGAAACCAGTGTCCCCGAGGGAGCTGTCAAAAGCCTCCTCCTCTCAGACCCTGATGGGTACAACCTCCTTTGCTCGCTCCGCTGACAGGCAGTGGGTGGGAGAAGTGGGGAGGGATGGGGTCGGGGAGGGTGGGGACATCCAGTTGGGCAGGGAGGAGGTTTCCCCACCCCACAGGGTCACCTGCTTCACCCCGGCATTCTCTGACATGTGGACATGCAGGTAGCCTCACAGAAGATGTGCCCACACCTAGCTGTGGAAGAGACGAGGCCCCCAGCAGCATCAGAGCACAGGGGGTCCCCCCACACAAACCTCCTCTCCCTGTGGACCCACGGGCCCTCCAGGGCCCAGCAAGGGCTCAGCGCCCTAGAAACACCCCAAGGGGCCTGACCTCTGAGCTTCCACCTCAGCTCTGGCCCCTCTACTGCCTCCTCAGCAGCCTTTGGGGCTGCCCCTCCCACAAGACACCATCACCCTCTCCGTCTGCTCCAGGAACCTGCCCGCGGCCCCGTGCTGCACGCTGGCCCCTGGCCTCCAAGCCCACCTTGGCCTGGTGCTGGCACGCACTAGCCATGCGACCCTGGCAAACCGTCCCATCCCACCCCACCCCACCCCGGTAGGCCTCAGCTTCCTTCCCTCCAAAGGGGGTGACAACCCATGGCATGCAGGCAGCCTGAAGAAGGCACAGGGAGCCCCTCCTAAGGCCTCCTCCAGGAAGCCTTCCGGAAGACTCATGCCCTCCGCTAGCAGTGTCGAGGCCTCAGGGGCTCAGCCTCGGGGAGTGAGCTCCCTCTGCTCCCATCTGCACGTCCTAGGAGCCAGCCAGGCTTGCACAGCACTTTACAGTTTGCAGCTCACCAAGAAGTCTTCAGTGCCCAGTCCCGTTAGCTGTTAGGATTCCCACAGTCAATCAGAATGAACGGAGGGCAGAGGGTATGGAGGGCTGGGGGAGCCACTCCTGTGGGGGCAATGCAAGGCTGGGCTTTGAGAGCCCTTCATCATGGAGCCTCATTCAGCCACGGGGCTCCTGGATAAATATTTGGATTATGTGTCATCAGCAGGCTTTGCAGCCTGCACAGCGTCAGCAGCTACATTCCTGGAGAAGGTGCGAGGGCCTCAGAAGAGAAACAGCAGAGCGCTCGGCCAGCAGCCAGCGGCAGCATCAGCCTGTTCCTGCCAGCGCAGAGGCCCAGGGAGGAACCCCGGGGCTGCCCTTGCCGGCCGGGATGGAAGGGAGACAGCCGGGCTGGGACCCTGGGGGAGAGAGTCCAGGCCCACCTTGCCAGTGACCTCAGGCCAGCTCGGTTTCTCATCTGTTCCGTGGGGACTTCTCACCAAGTCCCTGCCTTGCTGCAGGGCTTCTGTGTGTGGAGAGCGCCCAGCACAGCCCTGCATGTAGCAGATGCTCAATAAACATCTACAGAGCTCACACGAACGCGTGCTTCTTGGGAGGTAGTTTTTGCACATTCACAGATTTGTACAGTCATCCAACAGAACGTTTTCATCACCTCCTCCCGCCTCCTGCCAGCCCCTGGCAACCACTAACGTACTTTCTCCTTCTGTAGATCTGCGTATTCTGAATACAAGAATACATCCCTCGGTCACAGGGGGATGACGGGCACATTCACCCACAGGGAGCAGTCCTGAGCCGGGCATGCACATCCCAGGGAGCTGGCTGCACGCTGCCTTCCCTGTCCCACCCAGGGCAGGTCAGAGCCCAGGTGAGAAGCCAGGATCACCTTGGAGGCGCCCTGGTGATAACGGAAGCCCACGGTCATAAACTTGAGCTCCTCCCCCACCTCCGTTATAAAGTCTGGGGTAGTCGCCCTCACGTACACACAGGGCAGCCACTCCCTGCTGTGGCCAAGGAGTGACAGAGGCGGACGAGTTGCACAGACAGATGACGGCTGGGCCGCGTGGCCTCTGTCCCAGCCTGCACTGCCGGCAACGGTATCCCAAGTTGGGCCTCCACCTCTCACCACCACGCCGGGCCCTTACAAGGTTCTAAGGGTCGAGGGGGGAGGGTCAAGGGTTGGGAGCCCAGGCGCCGTCCAAGCCTTGCCCTGGAAGCAGCTCGGGCAGAAGCTGAGGATCCCAATCCCAGCTCAGCCGTGGACCATCCTCGTGCCCTGGGCAGGTCACCAGCCGGTCTGAGCCTCACCCCTCCACTTCCGGAGGTGGGCGGTCCACATGGGAACAGTGGGGCTCTTGGGAGAGGGACACTTACATTCTGCAGCGCATCCTGGTAGGAGGGCGGCAGGCTGGAGAGCTGGGACTCCGAGTGGTACGGGGAGAAGCCTTTCCGCAGCGTCCGGAACTCTCCAGAGCCTGCCTGCTGCGTGAGAGAGAAGGGGAGAGGGGTTAGACGTGAGGGGTGAGGGGCTGGGCTGAGGGGGCCGAGGATGCTCCCGTCAGGTCCTTGGGCCGCTGGACGAGACACCCCTGCCCGGTGCAGGCAGGGGTCCCTCCGTGGGTTCCCTCCGCTCTGTTCCTCACACCTGCCTGGAGGCCCGGCCTGTGCACCCTCCCTCCGCCCCCACCCCAATTTTATCTCACTGCCACTGTCACCAGTAGCCTTTGACATCCATCTCTCTGTTTAAGTGTCAGAGCCACGAGGCCAGGGGCTTCGTTTCACTCCCTGTTGTGTATTTTATAAACATTTGTTGAACGGCTGAATAAACAGGTGAGTGAATGGGAGCGTGGCTCGCCCCGCCCCGCCCCCCTCGTTCCTCTGCTCCAGCACCCTGCACTCGGTCCCCGAATGGCCTGGGGAACGGCCTCTGCAGCCCCTGGGGCCCACGTGCTCGGGGAAGTCCTCCCGCCTCCACGGGGCTGGGGCTGCCCGAGGTGTGAGCCTCCGCCGTCAGAAAGAAGCTCGTAGGTGTGAGCCCTGGGCCTCACCCTCTGTATCCACAGGTACCAGCGCAGCTGGGCTCATGACTAATGAGTGCCCATGACTAATGAGTGCCCGGGGCACGCTTAGAAGGAGGGGGGAAGCAGGAATGAATGAATTACTGAATGAATGAGTGAGTAAATGAATGAACGAGCACATATTTGGCCTGAGGTGGTTCCCCTCGGGGCAAAGCAGAGCCGCGCAGAAGCTGGGGCTGGACCCAGAGGGCGGGGGACCCAGGGGTCACGCTCAATCCAGCTGAAACAGAAAGCTGAGCAGGAACCTTGGCTTCTGGACCCTCCGCATCACTATAACCCTGGGGTGGTGCTTCTGACCCCAACACCCTCTTCTACTTCAAAGGAACTGCGGAAGCACTTCTGGGCAGATAAAATGCAGCGGCCATAAATCAGCAGCAGGCCGTGGAGTGGTCCAAACAAACCCCTGGAGGGGAAGAGGCCAGGGCTGGGGGGGCAAGATGGGGCGGCAGCCACTCCTGGGGGCCCCTCCTCCTCGCCAGCACTCCCCTGCTCTGCCCGGGGGCCCCCGCACACACCCATCTCCCCCCCCCGCCGCCGCTGGACCCAGGCCCCCATTTCTCACGGGGCCTCCAGCCTCATCAACTCCCTGGGTTCTGCCTTCCCGCCCCCATCAGACCCAGGTTGGACGCCCCAGGTCTCAAGGGCTTGGGCACACACAGCAGTGCCCTGTAAGTATCTGTAGGACAGGAGTGGAGGCTGCCCGGAGGAACGGGAGAAAGGCAGTCACTCCCCTCATTACCCCGCTCCCATCCCATCCCCACCCCAGGCTCCTGCCTGCCCGAGGAGAGTAGAGACCAGCCGCCTAGCTGAGAACTGTTCCCGTGGCCCAGGGAGTACCTGAGTGTGGCCAAGGTCACCAAGGGACACAGAGGGGAGAGAAGTGGGGTCCCCTGAGTTGCAGCAGGGCCTTACAGGGAGACCTCGGTCACAGTCCTCTATCTTAAAATGGGACTGTCACGCACCGACCAAGGCCTGTTTGGGTTAACCTGAGGCGTTAGAGCCCAAGGCACACTGACCCTCCCTGGCCCAGCCAGGGGTCTATCTGAGCCGAGCCTCTGCCACGGCGCCAACAAGAAAGAGACGCCGCCCCTCGCCCAGCACTCATTCACCCTCCCACGGGGATCCGCCCCCCCAGCTCCATTTATAGGCAAAAATCCCAAAACCAATTATTTTCCTGGCCAGATCTCTGCGACAGTTACAAAATCTTCTCCAGTGGAAAGCAACCCAACATGCTGAACGTCCACCCCTGGGGCCGCAGGCCACACACACGCTGGCATGGATTTGACCACAGGGCCAGGCATTGGAGCCACTGCTCTCCCCCGTCGGCCCCTGGGACCAGGACGGCGGGTGCTGCCCTGTCCTTACCCGCACCCCATCTAGATTCTGCTCTGGGCTGAGTCTCCCCTCCTCCACAGCGTCTCTGATCCCGGACCAAATGGGTTCAGAAGCAGCCCATGTGGTGCTACTGAAAACACAGGTCTGCGTGTCTCCTCCCTCCCGGCAGATAATTCCCTGGGGAGGAGGTGTGTGTGCAAGAGGGTGGGGAGTTTTTACTTAGCTGCATGCAATTCCTACCCCTGCCTTCGGCGATGTCCATAACTATTTGCGAGCCCACAGCACTTTATGAGCAAAAAGCCACAAAGCTGGCGGG
The DNA here is from genome assembly GCF_003031525.2 of Neophocaena asiaeorientalis asiaeorientalis. NCBI lineage: Eukaryota > Metazoa > Chordata > Mammalia > Artiodactyla > Phocoenidae > Neophocaena > Neophocaena asiaeorientalis. Next base: position 5,737,620 of record NW_020172178.1, read on the forward strand.
GAGAATGCTGGGGCAACGCAGCTAATGACGCATTGACATGAAGAAACACGACTGCACTTAAACCCGAATTAAAACTCCTGCCATTTGCCTCTTGGTGCCCTGGAAGATGAAATCCCTAGGGTTTCACCACTGAGGTGGAGCGAAGCTGAAGTGGCCTTCTGGGGCGGCGGGGCGGGCAGGACACGGGGCGCACCACTGCTCCCCAGGAGAGGACTGCCCTGCCCCCCAGGCCCCCTAACGGGGTCCCTCGGGACACAGGGAAGCGGATCTGACACACAGAGTAGGAGCTGGAACAGAATTGCCCAGATCCTTAAAAGGGAAGGAAACGATCCAGCGCTGCAGCTACAGCAACAGCCGCTTCCACCCTGCCCTGTCCCCCAGCACAAGAGTTCTGGACCGGGAGGGAGAGACCCAGGAGGTTGCAGAGCCTCCCATCCCACTGTTAAGGGCACCCGGGGCCTCTGTCCAGGGCCATCACTGCAACACTATCCAGCTCAGAGCGGGTCGCGGCGGGTGGTGTGAACTCAGGCTACCCCAGCCTCTCCGGGCCTCTGTGGGGCTGCAAGGAGGCTCCCAGCAACAGAAGCACCTAGTCATTGCCTGCCCAGGGACTCCTGCTTGCAAAGCCGGGGGCTCCCTTGAGGCCACCTGCAGAGCCTCCTGGGGAGCACCGTCAAAGGAGGTGCTGAACAGAAACGTGCCAAGGGCAGAACTCAGAGAAAACAAGGCCAGGCGCCCACCTCCCCGCCCCTCCGCTCAGGGCTCCTCACTGGGGTGCTGCTTTCTGGGCTCGCTCAGAAGCAGCTACTCACCCTGCCTTCCTGGTCCCAAAGGGCTCTCAGTCCCTCGGGTGGGCCGCAGGCTACAACAGGACATGGTCCTACTGGGTGCACCCAGGCAGGGAGGCAGTGCCTGACAGGTGAAGCAGGGCCTGCCACTGTGGAGATGGAAGGTGAGCACCGACACCGGGGCGCCCGGACGTCCCCATCTGGCAATCTGCCCGCAGGTGACCGCTCAGATCCCCAGACGCAGGGCCCATGGGCCGATGTGTACGCAGTGACCAGGGGCAGGACCCCATCGGTGAGAGCCATCCCTCAGCCTGCCAGCCCTCGTGGTACAGGGAGGTGTCGGTGTCTCTATCATGGGGACAGGTGACAAGTGACACCAGCCCCACTTTCCGAAACCCTAACACAGGGCAGTAACGTCTACCTCCCAGGGGTGGCAAGGCTGTAGCGCTCGGAGAGGGTGGGAGCCCAGCACTGGGCGCTGGTGGGCTCTTCCTACCTCCAGGTATCCCTGGAGACCTCGCCCAAGGACCTGGGCCAGCTGGGAGCCGGCACTAACTCCTGTGGCCTCGGCAAGCCCTCACCCTACCAGGCACTGCAGGTTCTCCTGCAAAGTGCAGATCTCGACCTGCCCCATGACCTCACAAGCTGGGCAGATCCGGTGAGAGGTGGGTAAGCAGGGGCCTGGGTGCAGCATCACAAGAGGCCACTGTCTCATAACTCTTTTGCTTTTACTTTGTAAAGCTGGGCAGTAACGCCAGCTCAGAGAGAGGGCGGATCCCACGATGAATCTAAAGGCAGGACCAGGGCACCCTGGGTGGTGGTCAGCCCCCAGGAAGAGACGGGAGGGCGCTGCGGGGGGCACCCAGAGAAGACAGGGCATCACACAGCACTCCAAGCAGCCCCCACCCCACACAGCACTGCAAACAAGCCCTGCCGGGCAGCTCTACCTGAAGCCAGCTTCTCGGGCGGCCATAGGGGCGGGGCAGCTGGAAGGGAAGAGAGCAAGTGTCACCCAGCAATGCCAACCACGACCCTCACCTCTGCCCTCCCTCCCCTGGACACCCATTAGCCCAAAGCCGCCAGGACCTCGGCTGGGCTGCAGTAGGGAGGCCAAGGGCCGAGGTCGGGGTCCCCAAGGCGCCTCACAGGAGCCCCGTGTTTCTAGAAACTCCAGATTGCACAAGGACTGACAGCGCGCCTACCACACGCCAGGAACTGGGGCCTCAACCCCTTCACAGCCCTCCCCGAGGCTCACACCAGAACACAGCTGCCCTTCTGAGAGGCACCCCGAGATCCCAGCCAGCTGGGCGAGGCCAGGTATCTGCCCGTCCTCAGGGCGAAGGTGGCCTGCAAGGTCTCTCACGAGAACATACAGGTCCTACCAACCAGATTTACCTGCTTTTATCCCCCTTTAATTTTACGAGAACTCATTAGCAGGCCGTGAATCAAAGGGGCTGCGGCGTGGCCGGGGATCCAGCGGGTTCTTCCGGTTACTGCTCAGACGAGGCAGCGTGGCGTCCACGTGCGGTTAACGCGTGGCTGATGTCTCACCCGCAGCTGGCACTGCCCCCTACCCCCATGCGACTTCAGGTCCTAAACCATTTCTCAAACCCGGATGTGTGTACTGCCCAGAACCACGTAGCCTGTAACTGATGGGTACCGCGCTGACCGGGTCCCAACCGCAATGACCATCATCCCCTCACGGGTCCCCTGGCGGGACCATTACTTGCTCCGATAAAGTGAGTGAGGGGCGGGCCATGTAACCTCTGTGGAGGCAGGTGGGGGACTCTGGAGGGCACAGGTGTTGCAAAATCCAAATCCCATCGCAACTGAGTGGACCTGAGCAACTCGCCCACTTCCAGGTCTGTGTTTGCCTGCATGTCAATTGGGGTCCAGTAGGACACTCAGCTGCTGGATGGCCCACAGGTGAGGTCACAGTGGCTGACCCACGACCCTTATCGCCAGCCAGCCCCGGCCCTCAGTGCTTTCCGTGATTTGCCCTTTAATCCTGGGGCAGACACCGTTAGTGTCCCCATTTTACAGCTGGGAAACCTGAGGCACAGAGAGGTTAACCCACTGGCCCAATGCCACCCAGCTGGTAAGTGGCACTTTGGGGGTTGGAACCAGGCCCTCCGGCTCTGGGGTTGGCCTCTTACCATGCTGAGTACCTGGTGTCTGGCTCACAGTGGACACTGGTTAAGCCTCGGGCGTAAGGGACAGAGGTAGAATTCCTAGTCTCTCTTCCTGCCCACGCCGCTAGACTGACCATCTGCCTGGATGATGGAAAGAGGGCGTTTCCTCCCTGGCTGAGGAAGAGGCTGCACTGGTTCTAAGGTTCTGCTAATGAAGCAGATGAAGCCCTCCGGAGACCACATCACTCATGACAGAAGGGGCGGGGACATGACAGCCAACCCCGGAACACCAAAGAGGCGAAGCAGGGACGGCCCAGAGCCTGTCAACAAAGCAGCACGTCACAGAAGATGCCAGCGAGCAGAACTGCCACCACAGACATACCATGAGGCCAGCATCTCCGCAGGGCTTGGGCAAGGGGACCAACCAACCAAAACAGCCCTCCCTGGGGAGGCGGGAAACAGTACTGAGGTGTCAGCAATGGGCTCAGATAGTAGCAGACTGTTCCTCAGTCCCAAGGCCTGGATGGTTCAAAACGCAGACAAAAGGCAAGAAGGAGCAGTCCATCAGGGACCAAGCCCGGCTGAATGGGCGTGGGCTGCCAGACCTTGAAAAATCCCAGGCTCCCAAGACCAGGAAAAGGAGAGAAGGGCACGCACTGCCCGGGCGCCCCCAGGCTCCAGTCAGTGCTGTAGCAGGCATCACCATCATCCCTGTCTTATGGGTGAGGAAACCAGGCACCAGGACATAAGGTACCTTACCTAAAGCCACACAGCCAGTGAGTGGTGGAGCAGGGATTATCTGAATCCAGACTCCTCTGGGGCTCAAACCCACTTTCTTATACCGTCAGGCCAACAACACCATTGCTACCGGTTGAATTGTGTCCCAATCAAATTCATATGCTGACCTGTTGACCCCATGCTCCCCAGAACTGTGAGACAATACATTCAATACATTTCAGTTGCTTAAGCCCCTTCTCCACGCACCCCGCTCCGCCAAAGTGCATGGTTCTTTGTTACGGCAGCTCTAGCAAACTAATACAATCACCTGTCCCAGGAAATCCTCCTCCACCCAGGCCTCAGTTTCCCCATCCATGCTTGGTGTAAATCCCGGGGTCACTTCCAACCTGAGTGTACAGTGACCCTGTGTGGCATGGCAGGATGGGAAGAGCGGGCACAGGGGCCAGGCGGAGGGGGGCAGGCTGGGACTGGTCACAGCCACGGGCCTGGACCACTGCCTCCTCTCCCCCAGATGGCCGCCCGCTCCTGCCCAACCTGCTTCTTGCTCTTTTGTGAAGCTGGCTTCTGGGCACGTGCGGAGCCTTCACTGATCAGCCCAGCAGGGAAGTGAATGGAGGGAACGACAGAGCGTAGGCCCCCGCGTCAATCAGAGCCGCCTCCAGCCCAGCCCGGCTAGGCACAGAATCCACGGGAAAATCATATCACATACTGGGCTCCAGATGAATCACTGCAGAGGAAGCAGCTGTGTTGATGAAATCTTAAAGCCGACATGAGAAAGAAAATATGAACTGCAATACAGTAATTTAGCCTGTGAACACTGGCACATTTTTAATTAAAGCTGTTTTGGAGTTAAATAGAGGCCGTGGAGGGAGAGGGTGGGCAGTGGGGAACGGGAATCCACAGAGGCTCTCTGCCCTCCCACCCAAACCCCAAAGCCACGTCACCCGAAGATAGAAGAATAACATTGCTCTCCCCTGCTTTTCGCCAAAGGCAGATTTTCCACTTTGCACAGAGCTGGAGGTTTCTGTGCCATTTGATTTCACTGAAAAGATATAGGTGCCAGAATCATAAAATCTCACAAGCTAGAGCCCATGAGACCGTGGCCAGAATCCCACCCATGGCAGCAATCTCCTTCTTCAATATTCCCAAACACAGTCATCCATCACCCCCATCCATCCATCCATCCATCCATCCACACTTGATTACCTCCAAAGATGGTACACTCACTGCCTTATGAAGCCACTCTCCCTGGGTTAAGCAGACCTTCCTTATTCTGGGCAAGAACCAGCCTCCCCTCCCAGCCTGGGAGACCAGGCAGGTGCAGCCAGGGTTCCCCAAGATGCATCCATCAAGTCCAGCTGGGCATTGAGACACAGATGTGACCACTGAGACCCAGCAGCCCAGTCCTTGAGTACCTAACAGCCCAGCAGGGGTCAGGGCCAGGCTTCACAAGGAGGATCCCAATATCCCATCAGCAAGAGAGGCAGCCTATGGGGCTGAGAGAGCCCAGAGCAAGTGCCGGGCCACCTGGGGGTGGCTGGGGGAGGCTATTGGCAGGAGGCCAGGAGGAAGGAGGCTAAGAAAACCCCATCTTCCCTGGACCGGTACTCATCAAAATAAGACCAGTACTCTACTTGTGGGCCGAGCCCTGCCCACGGAGTTCTCCCCACCTCCACTGTCCTCCACAGCCCTCCCGTATACATGAGCCTGCTGGCCAGGACAAGGAGGCAGCACAAGAGTGCCCCCTGTGGGTAGGCCTCTGCCTGGACACACGGTACCCCGCCCCCCACCCCACCCCACCATGCACACAGCAGGTGATCAGTTACACATGGAGTGAGTGAGTGCCCATTTTACAGGTAAGCAAACAGGCCAGGGGAGAGGAAGTGGCTCAAGGGTCCTCATAAAGCTGATGCCACCTGAGCCACCCTAGGAACCCAGAGGCAGGCAAGGTGTCAACAGCTGCCAGGAAGCCCTGAGCAGGCCAGAAGCTGCCCTTCTCTCACTGCTTCTCACAGCTCCTGCACGGCTCAGAACAGCAACGCCCTCCTCCAGGGCACCCACCCACCCTCAAGGCCAAGCCCTGGTGGCAGCAGGTGGCAGGGGCAACAGGAGTCCCGCCCATGACCCTGGAGATGCCCTGCCCACACCCTGGCCCCTGGGTGCTTTTGCATACTGTAGCTTGAGGGTCAGCCCTCGGCTGAAGCAAGGGGATCAGGGCAGGTGGGTATGCAGTGCACTGGAGGGCCAAGGCCCCGGCACCACACGGCTGCCCCCTTCTCGGGATGCTGGGTATGGCCCTGACACCGCTCACTGGGAGACCCTGAGCAAGACCCCCACTCGCCAGCAGAGTCCTCGTGAGGAAGAGACGAGGATAGGACCCAGGTGCCCCACCCCCATGACACACACAAGCACCCACGGCTATCACCGGAGCAGCTCAGCCTCACAAGGCTTCATTTGGGGAGAAAGAAAAGTCTACTCAGGAAACAAGAAACTTGGAACACTGGCACACTGGATGGTCTCTGAGTTCCCAGCACTTCTCCTGTACCAGCCAGGAGCCGGGCCAAAGCATGTTCTTGTCCCTAAAGCCCAATCGGCCTGAAGCCAGCAAACCCGGGCCCAGGCGAGAGGTCGCGTCCCCATCTGATGGCTGTGTGTTTCTGGAGAGCCTGGCGTGGGTACAGGTCGGGGACAGAAGCCCACTGCTGCTGCCTCCAGGACAAGGACAATGTCCCCAGTCTGACCCCTGGGAGCAGGTCAGAGCAGGCTTGGTGGGGAGGGACCAGGCAGAGAAACCCCCTGCCCAGGTGGTGGCCGCACCCCTGATGCTCCAGACACAGGGCCCCGTCAACCTCCACCTCTGCACTTGTGGGCACGGGGCAAGTGGACACAGCTATGGGGGGCTCCCTTATGAGACCAGGGGGTTCCCAGAGGCAGGAGGAAGAGGAAGGACTGCCACTCTGCAGCCTGAGCATGTGCAGGTTTTGCACAAGTCCATGGTCAAGTCTACCATGTGGAACTGGGTGCATATTCACGGTGGGACAATGTGGCCTAGGAGAGCAGGGGCCACAGGGACACTTCTGTCCTTGTCCTTGGAAACAGGACCACAAGCCATGCCCTGGCTGGACCTCAGAACAGCATTGCAAATGGCATCCCAAATCTGGGGTCCAAGCTCTCAACCTGCTTCTCCCCAGAAACAGTGACACAAAGAACAGCTGGACTGGGGCAAACTCACAAGGCTGCTGACCCGCTGGTCGGAGGCTTCCACTGCCAGAGCGAGGTCCTGGCCTTCACCCTGCTGTACAGTGGCTGAAGTGAGTGACTTGCTTCCCTACTCGCTGGATGGGAACCAGCTCCAGAGCAAAGGCCCCCAAGTCCTGATGCTGCCCCCATCGCCCCTGCCTACAGCTCCTTCAGCCCGCCCCACACACCCTCCTTAGCAACCAGGACAAGCCCACATGGAGTGTTCAGGTCTAAGGAGCCCTAGCCCACCGCCAGGCGAGGCCCCAGCCCCTCGCTGCCCTTGCCAGCCCCGAGGAGCCAGCATATCTTGTAGCCAGGCCCTTCCAGCACCTTAACAAGTGACACATTTTGTTTGAAAACAAGCCTTGCAATTCAGTGCCTGGCTATGCGCCTGACACAGTGCGGTGGCCGTGGGATGTGACGGAGCAAAGACCCAAATGTGAACCACGTACGCTGCAGGGTCCTGCCGAGCTAGGGGGAATCTCCCGCAGCCCCTGCGAGGGCGAGAGGTGGGATGGCAGCTGTCGGGCTGCACTTGGGGCTGTGAGCATCCCAGCCGCCGCCCAGTGGGCAGAGAGGGTGTCTGAGCAGGGCAGTGGCGCCAAGCCCACTGGTCGCCTAGCAACGAGGCCAGGCAGCTGAGCCCTCCCTGGGGCTGGTTCCCAGAGAAACGCTCTGGGCATCCCGGCCGGCCACTTATGGGCCAGCAGATGTGGCAGGGGAGAGGGATATTGAGATGAAGTCAGGGATGAGTACAAGGGAGAAAGAGGCTGGAGGGTCAGCCGAGCCAGCTGGCCCCAGACACCCCGACCGACCGGGCTGATCACAGCCCCCCATCACCACCCTGCCAACAGCAGGAAAGGCCCCTCGTCTTGGCAGCCATGCCCCCTCCACGCTCCAGCCGCACTCGCCAAGGGCACAGACGCCTACCCCCCACCTCCCATCCTGCACCACCTCCTCCCCGCACTGACCCCATCACCCATCTCTAACCCGCTGTCCCTGTGCTGGGGACAGGCCTCACTTGTCTGTGGACTCAGGCCAGGCAGGAGGGAGGAGGGCAGACCCCAGCCCAGAGAGAAACTGGCACGGCAGGGGCAGGGAAGTTTCCATGGGGGTCTGAGCGGGGACGGGCCAGCCCGCCTCTTGGGCCTTGATGCGCCCATCCAAAGGGCAAAGCAGTCCATTTCTTCAGCACTTGTGTGTGTGTTCTGCACCATCTCTGGGACGGGCCCAGCACCAGCCCCCAAGGAGCTCACAGACCACGGTGGGGGGACAGACAGGGAAAGGCTGTGATGGAGGGAAGGCAGGTGGCCGTCCTCGGCCAGGTGTCCCAGGAGGTGACTCCGGGCAGGAGTCGGGGGCAGGTTAGGGGTGGGAAGGGGGAAGGGAACCCCAGGCGCGCTGGGGCGAGAGTGGTGGGTGGGCAGCAGGGCCTGCACTGGCCCTCAGGGTGGGGTTGGCCCACAGCCAGCCTACCTGTGCCAGGAGCTTGTCACCCTCCAGCAGCTTCACCTTGGTCTCCAGCTGCCTGATGTAGGTGGACGAGGGATCTGTAACGACACGAAGGGGGCATGTCACCCGTCGGCAAACTGTATCCAACAGGAGGGCCCACCCTCCCCTGGGCCCCCTCCGGTGGGCCTCTGAGCCCAGGTTTCCCTGACCTGCAGAAAGGGGGTGATGGGTTCCCTCACCAGCTCGTCCTGAGCTGATTCCTTCAACTTCCACAATGCTTCAGGTCCAAAAAGAGTTCTCACAAATGCTCCCCTGATGGGACCCTCACCCAGGGGCAGCCCACCCCAAGGCCCAGGGTCCAGGGAGGCCCTCCCCTGCTCAGGGGGGAAACTGAGGCCCCAAGCATGCCAAGTCAGCATCTGGGCTTCCTCCGCTCCATCCTGTCTGACGCACAGAACTTCTACAAGCGATTTGTTCGGGGGGCTGCATAACGCAGATAACCCACCACCCCTCCTGCAGTCGGGCCAGTGAGATACCTCCAACCACACGCCCCCAGCTCCTGAACGCGGACAGGGTGAAATCCACCTTCCCTCACCACGCTGACCCCGCTGCACAGTCACGTCAGAAGTGGGAGAGGGACGCCCCCCGGTGGCGCGGCGGTTGAGAGTCCGCCTGCCAATGCAGGGGACACGGGTTCGAGCCCTGGTCCGGGAAGATCCCACATGCCGCGGAGCAACTAAACCCGTGTGCCACAACTACTGAGCCTGCGCTCTAGAGCTCGCGAGCCACAACTACTGAGCCTGAGTGCCACAACTGCTGAAGCCCGCGCACCTAGAGCCCGTGCTCCGCAACAAGAGAAGCCTCTGCTCGCCACAACTAGAGAAAGCCCACGCACAGCAACGAAGACCCGACGCAGCCAAAATATAAGCCAACTAATTAATTAATTAATTTTTAAAAACCACCTGAAAACATCCTGTCTCTATTAAAAAAAAAAAAAAGAACCGGGAGAAATTCCGCCACCCCGGCTACCCACAGCCCTGGTCCTACCTCCCCACTGGGCTGGAAATCAGCTCAGAGGAGAAAACTAATGACTAACTCACTCCAGGCCAGGACAAGGGAGCCTGCCTGGGTGGAGGCCAAGGGTGACATGGGGCAGAGAGGGCGAGGGGAGGGAGGCAGAACACGGGACAGGGAAGGTTAACACAGGGTAGGGTAGGCAAGGGGACCGAAGAATCACAGCAGGTGCCCGTGCCGAGGGAAGAAAGGTGGGTCTGAGCACCTCTGTGACAGCATGGGGTACCTCCCCCAGGAGGTCTGCTGCCACCTGCTAAGGGACGGCTATGCGCCTCTCACCCGCACGAGCGCCCGGCCAGAGGCCACACAGCCCAGACGCCAGCCTGGGCCCTGCCCACCCCTGGGCCAGTCGCTGTTCCTGCTGTACCCACCGGCCCCGACCCCCAGCAGGACTCAGGGTCTTCCCGGATCACACCAGCGGCCCTTCATCTCGGAAGGCACCAGACCTTCGACCAAAGCCAGCTCCCTAATGCCCCACACCACTGCCCCCCCGGGGGGGCTTTTAACCTTCCCAGGTGGGCAAAGGGGGCTGAGGTGCAGCCAGAGGACAAGCTGGACCGTCACGCATCCACACCAGCACAGTCAGCATGACCGCGGACGAGCCCGGGGCCCTCAGGTGTGTGACGCGGACGCCATGCCCCTCCCCGACAGGGCCCGCCGGCAGAGGAGGGGTCCAGGGGCGCCCTGTGAGGATGGGGCGGCCAGTGGCCCCCTCCCCAGGGCCCCAAGCCCCCTGCGCTGGAGGCTGGCCCAGGCCTCACGAGCTTCCGCCCATCAGCAGTGCCGAGCTGCTGCCTCTGACGCGCCCCCAGTTACAGGAGGTGCCCGTGTGCCCCTTGACCTGCCTGCTGTGGGTCACTGTGTTCCCCAAGCACACCCTCAGGAGCCTTGTCTCCCCAGCCCTGGACCAGGCCCAGGAGCCCTCAGCCCCGCCCTGGGCAGGAATGGGGGGCGGCCCACCCCGCCCCAATTACATAACCAACTCCTCCCCCCTGCTCCCTGCCAGTCACCTCTCAGGAATGTGGAGCCTTCTAGAGAGGAAGAGGGTCACTGGCCAGGCCACTCCCCCTCACTCCCAGGGAGACCCTGGTAACACAGGGCAGCTCTGCGAGGAGCCCCGCTGTGTGACCTGTGAGAGGCGCAATGGCTTCTTTATACACACGCAGGGCAGTGGCGGGGCAGGGTGGGGGGACCGGACCCCAGGCGGGGACTGCAGAGGCTTCCCTGTGCCCAGGGCCCGGGCAGGGGACCCTCAGCAGTCACTACAGTTCACGCCCCATGCTGGCCCCCGGCCTCGGTTTACCCGTCAATCAGCCCAAATTGACCAGCAGTTCCCACATCGTGTCCGCACCCGCCCTCACGAACAGGCCTGACGGGAAGGGCCTCAGTGTTCCAGGGGTGCTGGGCCCTGTGAGCAGGGGGACGGAGATGGGGTGCAGCCTGGCCTCCCCAATCCTCTGTGTCCTCCACCTGCTGCCGGCAGGAGGGTTCCCTGGAACACCACCCGGGAAACAGCAGATAAGGTAAACTCCAAAGACCCTCCCAGCTCCCTCAACCTTACACGTTAAAACAACCACTGACCCCTATGTGATCCTCCTCTGGGTGGGGTCGGTGGGGGAGGGAAGGTCCCCCCCCATCCACCCACTGTGTGACGCACAGCAGCCCCTGCACCTGGCGCCTCCTTGAAGGCTCACAGGGGCCAAAAGGCATCGTCCCCGTTTTCCAGACGAGGAGGCCACAAGGAACAGTGTCCCTACTTGCTGGCAGGTGAGCAGGGGAGCCCAGGGCCCAGACTTCCTGACCCTCTCCCTACCACTCAGGCCCACCCCAAGTGTCCCGCCGCTCTGAGAGGAGCTGACAGCACCGTGCCATTGTGAGAAGCCAGCAGAGGTCCCTAATGAGACGTGGCTCTTGGTCAAGTATCTCCCCTGGATGCCCCACTATTGCCCAACCCTCGGGCACGGCCGCAAGCCAGCCCCCTTGCTCACCACAGCCCCTCCAGGGGACGTGCTGCCAGGCACAGCCCTGAAGCCAGGAGAAGGACCAGCCACCTGTGTGTGACCAGCGACCTGAGTCAGGTCACTAACTCTCACGCTGCCCTGTACGGTCGCAGAGCCACCCTGAAGGCGGGCACACCACCCGCCCATGGTCTCCTGGCTATGGGGGCGATTTTGTGTCCCTCTGCCATTCCGATGCGCTGAGCCAGGAGCTCCCAGCCCTTCCCTTCTCTGTCAGACTGCCGCTGGAGCTTGGCCTGGGTGGGAGTCAGCAGACGTGCCGACCAGCTTAGCGCCCGCGCTGGGCAGCAGGCGGGCCGGGCACACCGCCGCTCCACAGCCTCACGCCCACCTCCCAGGACGGCAGTCGGGAAGAAGGAGCGGCGACAGATCCAGCGCCACGAGAAGGGACACAGGCCATCGCTCATCCCACAAACCACAGGCCGCGTCCATGGCCCCAGAGCAAGGAGCCGCTCCGCTCAGCCCATCTGTCTGGGTTCGTCCCAAAGCCCAAGAGGCTGCAGAGGATGAAGTACACTTCAGACATCAAGGTTTGTTGGCTTTTTCTTCTGAATTTCAAAAGAACAACGTGAGAAGCTTAAAATGCCTTTAATCACCCAGTGCTCCCAATGGAACGTATCCTAAGGAATGAATTGCAATCGTGAAGAATGCAGACAGCGTTACAGTGACGCAAACTGGAAACAACTATTCGTCCAACAACAGCAGACAGTTTATACCCTTGTCGCCAACCAACGACGTTGAGGAGAGTCTCTCTCCTCAACGGTAAGAAAAACACTTAAACGCCAGTGAAAAGAACTGGACACAAAACTACACGTAGAATTGCTATTATGTTTAAAAATATTGAAACAGAAATCCAGGAATGAGGCACACAGAGATACTGACCGTGGTGTTGCTCACGAGGAGATGGGTGACTTTATTTATTCACTGTTTCTTGTTAATTTTCAAGTAATCTCCCTTTAGAATAGGGAGAAATCTTTCTCTATATAAAAGGAGAAGGGACTAAACGATTGTACCTTCACATCGCAGAGTCCCATGTTAATGTCAAGGGAAACAGAAGGGTGGCCCAGAGGACAGCGTGGAAAGTCGGCCCCATCGGCCACCCTCTGCCCACTGCCCCCAGCTCTGCTCTGGGGGCCTTTTCCGAGGCCCAGGCTCAGCCCCGAGCCTGCCCGATCCTGCAGAGTTTAAAAGGCTATGAGGCCGCCTCCTCAAAGACCCAGATAAGCCTCCCCAGCCACACGGGACCCCATCCCCACCGCCCCTACCCTCAGCTCCCCAAGCCAGGCTCTGCATGCTGCCAGGAGCCAGGGAGCCAGACATCTGGTCACCTGGGGGTCAGAGCAGGTGCCCTGCCGTGGGGAAGACTGAGAGCTAGGTGGACCCTCAAGTCGGGGTTGGTGGCAGGGGCGAGAGCAGGAGGGCAGGGGACGCCAGGAAGGGCCCGGCTCCCTGGGTGGACGATCCTTCCCAGCAGCCTCGGGCAACTCACAATCCCACGGGGCGCCTCCATGCCCCCGCCTCTTGGAGACAAGTGTGTAATTAAATTAATCCCAGGTTTGCAGTAACAAGGAGTAGAGCCAGCAGGGAGGGAAGAGCCCTTTCCTGGCTTGACTGCTGCGGGAGGGTGGGGGGGTGGAATGAGGGAGGTGACTACGAAAAGGACCCCGAGCCAGGCTGGCCAAGGTATCCCCTGGACATTCCCTGACCCTCCCAGGGCCCACTGGTCCAATTCTGGGGGACTCACGATCCACCTTCCATCTGGAGTGACAGGGAGAGCTCCCGCAACATTCTCGCCCACAGGAGCCTGAACATCTGCCCTCCTACATCCCTCCTCACAGGTCCTTGTTCCCGGGGCATGCAGGACCAGAGCAGCCCGTGGGTGGGTGGAGTCCTGGAGCTGAGGGTCTGCAAGCCCCTCCCCACTGGCACTGATTGGCTCCACCGAGGAGTCCTGTGCCAGGTGCTGGCGTTGACCATCAGGGCACTCTGCCCTCCCGGAAGCTGCCAGGTCACATCTCCGCCCCCCGCAGCCTGCCCCCTGCCTGCCTAGGCAATGTCACCCCAGCCTCACCATCGGTCCAAACTGCAAGAATTTGGGGGCCAGAGGCCATGTCCAATCACCCCTGTCACCCCCTCCCCACCTAGCTCACCGCTAAGCACGTAGTAGGCCCTTGGAAAAACCTGAAGACCTAACAGGAATCAGTCCTACGGGCTGGGGCGAACAGGTTTCCCCAGAGGAGTTGACTCTTAATCCTATGAGCTCCCACCAGCAGCAGCTGCAATGACAGTAAGAAGCGCTCAGCCTGTGACGGTGACCTGGCACCCCCAAGGCCACAGAGGGTACAGCATGCCAGCGGCCAAGGGCAACTGTCCCTCAGACCTCAGCCCACAGCATTTACCCTGTTGTCTTGTGCCAACCTCACCAGGAACTTTCATCTTAATTTGGGTGAGACAAGGATTTGCATACAAGCGGGTTACGTGGGAGGTGACCCCAGGAAGCCCAGGTGAGGGTGTGGAGAGGTGAGGCGGGGACTGGGAGCCGATGAGAAGGGTGTGAACCCGCTGGGGGTCTCACAGTTGCTCGCCTGCCCATAAGGGCTCCCTGGTGGGAGCCGCTCCTGGCAGGAGGGTGGTGTTCATGCCCCAGGAGTGCCCACCTGGAGAGGGGACAGGGCAAGCTCCCAGGCAGAGCTGCAGGTGCCCACAGGTGAAGCGGGCGGTGGGCACGGAAGCGGTAAGTGCCACGGGGATCTGGGCAGGGCGCCAACAGTATCTGCCACAGCTTGGGAAAAAGTATGACTTTCCCTCTCGGCAAAGGAGGAAGCGGATGGAGGCTGGGGGCAGGGGACTGGGGGGTGGCACCGCGACACACAGCCACATGCGGGGCCTGATTCTCCAGCTGCTGCCTCTTCCAGGGTCCCCACCAGCCCTGCCTCCCTTCTACCCCCTCTCCCTGAGCGGGGTCCCTATAAGGTCTCGGGGACAGGCAGGCTTTGCGGCAGGTCATCAGCAGGAGACTCAGCAACGCCACACCTTGGGCCCCTGCTCACACCCAGCAGTTCTGCTGTGAGATGGCTGGCATCTCCACAACGCAGCCCGGCTGATTCAATTCCCTTCTCCTTCCACTTCATTAAGAGGGGTCGGCTGTGGCACCAGGGCCGGTGGCTCCACCGAGGTGGAAGGGCCTCATTAAACAGAAGCACCCTCATCATTCCAGGCTTCCCTCCCTCTCTGCCCCAGAGGATGAGAGCAGCTCCTGAGAGCATCTGCCTTCCCGTGAGTCGGTTTCTGGGCTTCTCTCTTTTCTCCCCCGCCCCAGGACTGGCCCCCAAGGGGACAGGTGAGTGCCACACATACCTGCGGGCCGTGGAAATCAAAACCAAGTAGGGCAGGCCCACTCTGCACCGTGGAGCCTCCGTGTCCACCCGTGCCTCCCACCTGCCCAGGATGTGGTGGAGCTGTCACCTCTCACAGGTAACCTCAGACACTTCACCCCCATGGGGAGGTATCCCCATACCCCTACAGGCACAGAAACAAGGATGCAGCGATGCACCAAGTCACACAGGCAGGGCCACCAGGAGAACCACCCCCAGGGAGCTCTGACCAGCTCCGGGCACCAGGGACAGTGCTATGGTCTGGATGTCGGTGTCCCCCAAAATCCATATGTTGAAACCTAACGCCCAATGTGATGGTGTTAGGAGGCAGGGCCTTTGGGAGGTGATTAGATCACGAGGGTGGAGCCCTTGTGAGTGAGATTAGTGTCCTAACCAAAGAGACCCCCCACAGAGCTCTCTTGCCTCTTCCGCCAAACGAAGACACAGCAGGGAGACAACCGTCTGTGAACCAGGAAGTGGCCCTCTCCAGACACTCAGTCTGCCAGCACCCCGACCTTGGGCTTCCAGCCTCCAGACCAGAGAGAGAAATTCCTGTTGTTTATGAGCCACCCAGTCTGTGGTATTCTGTTATAGCAGCTCGAACAGAGTTAAGACAGACACAGAGCAAGGCGAGGTCATTCCAGCAAGAAGCAGCAGTAACGACACACACTTAATGAGCACCAACGGTGTGCCTTACTTACAGGCAATCGTCCTCATCGTCTCTCACTGTGAGCAGGTGACCGACCCCTGTTTACAGATGAAGAAACTGAGGCTCCGGGAAGTGAAGTGACAGCTGCAGACCAGGCAGTGACGGAGCAACCTGCTCTCCCCAGGCAGCCTTCCCTACCTCGGGCTCAGTGAAGCCCTGGGCTCAAGGCAAAGGCCACACTTTCTGCAGCACCCAGTCCTACTGGGAAACAGGCCGGTACTCAGTGCCAGAGCGGCCGCTGCCCTCCCACCCTGCCCACAGACCAGGCTGGTGTCCCTGCTGCCCTCACCTCTGATGAATGCACAGCCCCGTCAAGGCCCGGGACACTGACCCAGCGGAGCCTGGGAATGGTCCTGTCTTCTTCAAGGACTTGGAGGATGTTCCAACCCCAGGCCCACCTACTCCCCAGACGCTGAACAATCCCAAAGGTCACCAAAGGACTGAATCCTTGCAGAGCAGTGGGTCCCCAAATCCAGGACTAGAAAGGCAAGTTACCTGTTTCACGACCATCCAGGCTACCAGGGGGCTGTGAGCTCCCCATCACTAGTGAAAAGCAAGCAGAAGCTCAGTACCGGATGGGAGCCCCTGGAACACTGAAGTTTCCCCACGTAGCTGGGAGGAGGGCCCCGGTGCCAATGCACTCACTCTGCTACCCTCTAGATCCCCCAGGGACCCTGCCAGGTGGGCGGCAGAAGGCCTATCACATAGAGGACAAAAAGAACGCTCAGCGAGTGAATGGGTCCACCCAACGTCGCAGAGCCAGGCACCGGCAGGACCAGCAATCACGCATGCTCGTGTAAGGACATGGTCCCCTACAGCGAGGGTCTCTCAGCCTAATGCAGGAGCTGCAGGAATAACCACGTTTGCGGAAGGGCAAAGGGTGGAGTGAAGAGGCTCAGCCCAGGGATGAGGGGGGCCGAGAGCAAGGATGCGCTGATGGGGAGAAATCAGGGACTCCTTCCTGAAGGAGGCGGCATCTGAGCTGAGCACTTAAGAGCAAGCAGGACTCTGACAGGCAGACAAGGCAGGGTGGGGATGGGGAGGATGGAAGGCGAGTCCCAGCTGAGGGCGCATCTGCCTCCTGGCATACATCGCGGCCCCAGGAGGTGCGGGCTGAATGTGAGACAGATATTATTTATGGATGAAGGCGAAAAGGCTGAGGAGACATATCAGAGGAACATCAGGTTCCTGTGAGGAGGAGTGGCAGCGCTGAGCAGGGAAGGCTGCCCCTGCCCCTCCCTCCTCCAGGCGGGCCTGCCCACCTGAGCTGCCCACCAGCAGGTCTGCATGGTGGGCAGGCCAAGGCAGCCGGCTGCAAACTCCGAGATGACTACCGGAGCCTTGGGTGTGAATAAGAGTTCCCCTGTCCACACAGGATATTGAGAAGGGACCCTTCTTTCCCATTCGCACACGCAAATGTTACTGAGCACCTATTAGGTGCCAGCAGACGCCAAGCAAAACCCCAGCCCTCCCAGCATGCCCCCGTAATCCTCACACCGAGCTATCCCTGTTTACTGCAGAGGAGCCTGAGACTCAGAGAGGTTAAGTAGCAAGTCCAAAGTCACACAGCGAAAACACTGCAGGGCTGGGATTTGAACCCAGGTTTGTCCGGAGCCAAGGTTCTTTCCACCCTGCCTCAAAGCTCCCCCAGCAGCCCTGGGGGGGCCCCATACAATCACCCTGGGCCTCGCAGAACATCAGCACCGTGGTGGCTGGCACTGCTCATTCCAAGCCTTGACTCTGCCAGGGAGACACAGAAACCAAGGTTCAGGAGGGGCCCAGTAACTGGTCCAGTCACAGAGTCATAAAAGCAGGGCTGAAAGTCAAGACGTGCGCGTGCGTGCGTGCGTGTGTGTCTCCATCCCCAAACCCGGTGCTCCTCCAGGCCACCCACCGAGGCAGAGAAGGGCAGGGCTTGGGAAGACTCATGGCTCCCCTCCCCTCCCTGAGCAAAAATTCTCTTCGTGGGGCAGTTCTGGAGACTCTCAGCCTCTAAGACCGGGCCCAGGCTCCAGGGAACTCCACCCTGGACGGCGTTCTCCTGGCCCTCTCACCCCTGGGACCCCCCACCCCAGGGCACCTGCAAGCCCCAAGACTCTGGGCCTCATGGGGTCATGAATGTCCGAAAGGCTGGCCCCCAGCCCCTCCCAAGCTCCCCCCTCCATGCCCTGATACGTGGGATCCTGGAAACCTCAAATCCCACATGCCCAACTCAAGTGGACAGCCGTGACCCCACCCTCTCCATCCTGAGCCTGCAGAGGCAAGAAAATTAATGGGCACAGAGAGAAACGAACAACTGCATTGATGAGAACTGAGATCTCGCCACGCTGGCCGCTCGGCCTCTCCTGACAAGGCGCACGGCTGTCTCCTGGCTCCCACCTGCCCCTCCGTGTGCCACACGCACAGACCAGGACCCCACGGATCGGTGCTCTGTCCACCCGGGGCCGCCTGGCATTTAATTCAACCTGCGCTGAAATCTCGACAGAGTGGCCAAGCAGGAGGCCTAGTCCAACCCGGCTCATTTAGAACACATCCCGGTTTGGGGCTTCCCTGGTGGCGCAGTGGTTGAGAGTCCGCCCGCCGATGCAGGGGACACGGGTTCATGCCCCGGTCCGGGAAGATCCCACATGCCGCGGAGCGGCTGGGCCCGTGAGCCATGGCCGCTGAGCCTGCGCGTCCGGAGCCTGTGCTCCTCAATGGGAGAGGCCACAACAGTGAGAGGCCCGCGTACCGCAAAAAAAACACAGAAAATAGAAAACACCCCGGTTTGGATCCGCCTGCAGCCACGGGTGCTCTCAAGCTGAAAACTCAAACTTATTTTTCAATCTACCGCTTGGGAGGCCCGACCATCCCAAACTGAAACTGCGTCATTACTTCAAAACCAGGGGAAAACAGGAAAAAAAGAATTCCTTTCCTGTGCCTTCAATTATCAGGCCCAGAAATTAACCTGTGTGCTTAGGTGACAGTTCAGGTGTCAGCACTGTTCATGTCCCCTCCCCCCCCAACCTGATTTAACTCTGAATGATTGGGAATTATTGATAGAGGCTGAACAGACCACCTAGAGGCCCCAGCACGGCCACCTAGCCACACAGAAGGCGAGTCACACCTGGCCTGGGTCTCCCTGGGGACATTTTAACATTTGATCTCCTCTCCCCTGGAACCAACTAAACTGGACTCCAGCGAAGGGGCCTGGATGTCCATACATTTTAAACGTCCTCCAGGTGATTCTAACGTGCACACAGGGCTGGGGACCCCTGATCTATGCTGAGCAGTGACTGTTCAAATTGTCCCCCTCTCGGGCTCCTTTCCCGAGGGACCCCACACCTCCTGGCCCTGACTACTCACTGGGGCTCAACCCCTGCAAACACAGCCGTACCACAGGGGCTCCGAGGCGGCCAGGACATGCGGGACGGATGTCTGAAGGTGGTGAGGAAAGGGGGTAGGCGGGTAAACATTCAGGGAGCCCCTGAGTGGATGTGCCAAGCCCCTTGGTAGCCAGAAGTGGAGACCTTGCTGGTTTCGGGGGAAAGGGAGTTTGCTTTCATTGTTAGACATCATGCATGTCTCTACCAAGCATGTAAAGCCGGTGGGCCCAGAATGGAGCCAACTGTCCAGCAGAGGAGGCAGGAGGGAGGGGGCAGGACGGCAGGGCACACTCCAGCCGCCTGCAGAGGCGGTGAAGTGCGGGGAGCTGTGGCAGGTGGAGCGGGCCCAGCACACAGCAAATCTAGGTGCGGCTGCGTCATCGGACAGGGGAGTGGCTGGAAGTCCAGCCGGAGATCTGACACCTCAGCAGGAACCCCGCCCTGCAAGTGAGCAGCAGAGCTGGGGCTCAAAGCATAGGAAGCCAGAGAAAGAGGGGGCTCCAAGCAGTCAGCTCTGGTGGCAGCACCATGTCTGGACAGTGCTTTGCTGATTCAGTAAAAACAAGAATAAGTCATCACAAGAAAGGTGGAGGGATTCCCGGGGTGGTGAGGGCCCGCAGAAGCTCTGCGCGCCTGGCACGCATGCCCTGCAGCCTTCTGCGCCAGTGGGGGAAGGCCGCATTGTTTCACGAAAGGGACTGCGGCGGGTGTGGAGAGGAAAAATTCAATCCCAACCTCACACCACACACAGAAGGCAGTTCCGAGAAGGACAGAGAGTTCTATGGGAAAAAACAACTCTAAAAACTTGGGCTTGTTTGATACAAAGGGGGTGACAACTTACGCTATAGGCAAGAAGCCAGTCACAAAACACCACATCTTGTAGGACTCCATTTATATGAAATGTCCAGAGTAGGCAAATTCACAGAGACGGAAAATAGATTAGTGGCTGCCAAGGGCCGAGGGGGAGGAAGAACAGGGAGTAACTGCAGACGAGTACAGACTCTCTCTCTGGGGTGATAAAAATGACCTGGAATTAGATAGTGATGGTTGGGTAACTCTGTGAATGTAGTAAAAAGCAATGAATTGTATACTTTCATATATATATTAACTGTGTGAATTTTGTCTCAGCACAGCTGTTGTTACAAAAGGACAACTCCAGGACTTCCCTGGCGGTCCAGTGGTTAAGACTTCGCCTTCCAATGCAGGGGGTGCAGGTTCGATCCTTGGGCGGGGAGCTAAGATCCCACATGCCTCGCGGCCAAAAAACCAAAACATAAAACAGAAGCAATATTGTAACAAATTCAATAAAAAGAGCAACTCCAAAAAGGGAGGGAGGGAGGGAGGGAGGGAGGAAAAAGAAGAAAAACAAAAAAAAATAAAAAGAGCAGTTCCAGCTTTCAAGTAGGAAAGGATTTCTTAATCAAGAAGCAAAACGAACAAACCATAAAGCGAAGGCCTGTCACACTCAACTGTGTGAACATTAAAAACCCTGCCCAACAGCAGACCACAGATCTGTGAGCACAGTCAGAAGACCAGCCTCCTGCAAACAAAGACAATGAGACAGTTTCAGCCATCTGACCGACAGAAAGTGAATAGTGGTCACTCATGTGATGGCAAGAGCATAAGAAGCAGGAAGCAGGACACGGGGCGCCCTGGCACAGCAGATCAGACAGCCACCCGGCATGGCTTCCCGCCACTGAAGAGGCACCTGCCTTCAAGGACCCCCGGTGGTCCAGGCGTGCAGAAACAGGTACAAGAACGTGTCCCAGGGCTGGCCAAAGTAGTGAAAAAAATGGAGACCACCTCAAAGTCCTCCCTGGGAGACCAGGTGAATTGTGGTTTAACCAAACAATGAAATACTATGCAGAACTGGAAACGAATGAAGTGGAATTACAGGTACCATCAACAAGGATACATCTCAAAAGCACGATGCGGGGAGGGGTGGGGAGGCGGAACTGAGGGACACATATAAATGTGACATCACTTATAAAGTCCGACAACCTGCAAAGCATCATCGTACCTTGCTTATGGACATACAACCTGTAAGAGAAATAACATCTGTGCAGGAGAATGGTTAGGTACCGAATTCCTGGCGAGGCTCTCTCTGGGGAGGCGGGGGTGGGGAGGTGGCACACAAGGTGCCTCAACTCTACCTGTAACACTTTATTTCTCAAAAGGATCTGATGCTAAAAGGCTTTATTGTTGGCAATCTGATAAAGGTGGGCAGTGGAATAAATAGTCTCATTATTCTCCAAGCTTGTTTCTTTTCACACATTTCTTCACAATAATAGTAATAATAACATTTTTTAAGTAAAAGGAAGAGAGTCGGGGCAGCGCAACAGACGCTCCAGAAAAGATACTGGAAGATTTTGATGTTGGAACACCCCCTCCCTCGGTCCCAATTCCCGGGCTGCCTTTGGAAAACCTCACAACATCCCTGGCAACGAGCCTCCTTTGGTGCCGCCCCCCACCCCTTGGGAGCAGTGAAATGGCAGCAGGTCAGGAGCCTATGGGGAGGAAGGGCCACAGGGATGGGAGGCTGACAGCAGTGGGAAACCACCCTCCCGCAGACCGCTAGGGGACAAGAGCGGGTTCCCTCTCTGCCCCAACTGCTCTGTGACCTTGAACAAGCCCTTTCCCTTACCCAGGCCCAGTGAGATGCAGGCAGGAGGCCCAGGTGACCCAGAGGGTCAGAGGGCAGGACAGAGATGTGACTCAAGAGCCCCTACAAGGCCGCATCCCTGCAAATAGGCAGGGCAGCGAGGACCCGCCCGTTAAAATGACACAGACTCGGCATGAGGACAGCAAACTGCCCTTCCCACTTCACAGAAAACCCACAGCAGGTGACTGCCGACCAAAAGATCATGGACAAGACTGGGTTTCAGGGTGCATCCCCCGAGGTCCTGGGGAGGGCGCGTCCTTCCAGCCAGTGAAGGACCAACTCCTCCTGTGGCCAGGGCGTGTCGCAAGAGGAGAAAACTGGTGAAACGTTGCAGCTCCGGCAGCACCCTCGGGCCTCAGTCTCCCCAAATGACATCACAGTAAAGATATCAGCCTGCGCTTATGAACTGTACTTGGCAGACCACTGTCCACCCAAAGATGCCCACGCTCAACCCCTGGAATCCGTGAATATGTGACCTCACGCGGCCAAAGAGACTTTGCAGATGCGATTAAGGTTACGGTGGTCAAGAGGGGGGAATTAGCCTGATAATCCAGGTGGACCCAATTTAACCTCATGACTGTGTAAAAACACAGAGCCCTTCCTGGCTGTGGTCAGGAGAGGTGACTGAGGAATGGTCAGAGAAACGTCCTGTTGCTGGCTCTGAAGACAGGAACGGGGCCACGAGCCAAGGAATGCGGGTGGCGTCTAGAAGCTGGAAGAGGCAGGAGAAGGATTCCCCCTCAGGTCTCCAGAAAGAGCGCAGCCCTGCTGACACCTTGATTTTAGCACTTCTGACTTCCAGAGCTCTAAGATAATACATTTGTGTTGTTCAAGCCACCAAGGTTGTAATTTGCGACAGCAGCCATACGAATCTAACAGAGGAACTAAAAGCTGTGGCTGTACGACTTCAGGTGACTTGCCTAGCCACTCTGAACCACAGTTTCATTTAAAAATGAGATTTAAAACACCAACCTTGGAAGGCTGCTGTGAGGATTAAGAAAGGTAGCAGCTCTAAAAGCCCCTGGCATCGTGCCTGGCACTTCCTTAGTAGATGCTCAATAAAAACCAGCCCCAACCTCTCCGCTGCTCACACTCCAGTGGCATGACCTTGATGGGAAAGAACGGCGAGCTGAGGCTTCCACACTGCCAGGTGAGGGCACACCAGCATCAGGTCACCATGGAGACGGCGGAAATCAGGCCACACTCACCTCCACTGCATGACTGCCCACCTGGGGCCTGGCCCACCCGAGCCCCCTGCATTTGCCTCCCTTTCAAATCTAGCAAAGGCTGGTGCATCACCACAAACTTTTAAAAGTGGGGTATGAATCCAATTTAGGAATGTCACACTCGGAGGTTATCTGAAGCAAAGGTGGTATTGTTTGCTCATAAAGCGAATGCCCCCTTCTCTATTTTAAGTTGAGATTTTTGTAGAGCATGGAGTACAGGGACCGCTGAGCTGGCTGTGATGGGGGAACAAACCGAGGCTGGTTCCATACACCGCAGGGAAGACCTCCCCACCGTAAACAGAGTCCTGGGGCGGGTGAGGGTCCTGTGTGCCTAGACCACTGGGGCTGGACAGACCCTAGTGACTGACAGCCAGCGCCCAGCCCTGCGTTCATGGATGCACAGCAGGCAGCCTAGAGCGAGGGAGGGAATGAGAGAGCAGGTGAGTCCAGGTTCAGCCCCCCGCCTCCCAGCAAATTGCGCCCCACCCCAGTTCAAAGCCCCCCGGGAAACAGGTCTCAAAGAGACAGTCCGAGCCAAGTCCAGGCAGAAAGTGGGTCTAGAAAAGAGGAAAGGAAAGTGGCGAGAGGAGAAACGGCCCAAGCCGGCACTAACCGGGCCCCAGGCCCATGTGGCAATGAGAAGCCCAGGCTGAGGGAGACCAGGGAGGACGTCCGTGGTCACAGGTCGCCTGGAGGTCTGATTCGAATGCTGCAATGATGGGGCAAACGCCGAAGCTGGGGGTCCAGGTGTGAGACTCAGGGAGAGGAAGGACAAAGCTCTCCCAGGCCAGAGGAGCCTACGCCCAGATGGCTCCCACGCCAGAAGAATGGAGGGGTCTCCTCCGGGATCCAGGGCGGGTGGACAGGACCCGGGCTGCTGCCTGGGGGTGCCGTGAGCTTGCTGTGTGACCCAACCGCTCTGAGAAAGTTCACAGACCTGCGTGTCCACCCCAGGTCATCGTGGGGGCCTTCTCGAGGCTGGCTCCAGGGAGGCATGGACCGGCCCAGCTGGCAACGAGGAGACGGGCACCGCCCCAATCCCCGCCACGCAGCAGAGAGGGCCTGGGCGTGGGGTCGGCAGGCCCGGGCCAGCTGCATTTGCTGGACAGGGGCATCCCTGCCCAAGCCTCAGTGTGCCCTGGGAACCAAGAAGACAGAGCAGGTTCCCGGAGCCTCCCAAAAGGAAGGGCCTGCTCCCTGCACAACACCCTTCCAGAGAAGGGCCACGGCGTTGCAGGTGTTGGTGCTGATGGGGGGCTCTGGGTGTTCGGGATTCACGCGTCACCCCAGGTGCACTCCGGTCCTGCCATCGCTCATCGGCTCAGCTCTCTGAATGACCCTGCGGCCCGGGCTGCCTTTCACCCAGTAAGCTGAGTTGAAATTGCCCTTTGCACCCATAGCTTTCTGCACAAGGGAGAGGGTGCACGAGCTTCCAGGACTCAAAGGTCACCTGCTCACCTTGGACAGGGCTTGGAAAACCCTCCACTTCCCACCGTGACCTCAGCTGGTGGCTCACAGTGGGACTGGCAAGCCTGGAGCTCAACGTCCTACTCGCCACACACTTGGTCACCCCAGGCCGCTAAGGATGTGCCGGGGGTGTGATCCTCCACGGGAGGGACCTGCCCTGCGACCTCACATTAGCGACTAAACATCTCTGAGCCTTTGCGTCCTCATAATGGGAGGAACAATGCTTCTCCTCGCTGGGCTGCGGGGAGGACTCTGGAACACCCAGGCCAGGCCCCTGCAGCCTGGAATTGGGGTGGGGGGTGGAGACAATCTCCTCACAGATCCTTCCAGAGCCTCCACAAGCACAAGTTCAGAGTTCGCATCCCCGTGTGGCACTTGAGCAAGGGACTTCCCTAGGGCCTCGGCCTCGCCACCTGCAAAGGCAGGCCTCCTTCTCAGGGTGGCCCGCCGGGCTGCTCTGTGACTGCGCGCAGAGCCCCTGAGGACAGACCCTCCTCCCACCACCCGTGACTTCTGGAGACATCCTGTTCCACTCGCTGCACGGATCTGCCCCCCTGCTTTCCCGCCTGAACTCCCCCTCCCCACATGCCCTCACTCCCTCACCCTCAGCCGAAGGTGACTGTGATTGTCCCCACACAGTAGCTCCTCCACGGCACCTCTGGCCAAGCCTTGGCTGCCGGGGAGACCCCCAGTCCCTGCCCGAGCTGGCAGGTGAGGCACTCCCCCGGGATGCGCTGGGTCCTGGGCTGTAGGGTGCTTCCTACTGGAGTGTGCCCGCCCCTCACGCCCCTTTGCAAGTTCTTACAGGGCTGTGTCACACACCAAGACAGCACCCGGAGAAGGCTGGCAACCCTCACATTCCTGTACGCTACACAGAGCAGGAAACATCAGCCCTCTCCCTGGCATCAAACACCCAAGCCGGGCTCTGAGAAGGGACGGTGAGGCTCGGCATTGGAAAGGGCGGGTGGGCACCAGCAGTGAGGGGAGTAGATTCTATGCACCAGGGGCTGGGCCCTGCCATCACTTGCTGTGTGACCCTGGGCAGGTCCCCTCCCTTCTCTGGGCCCCAGAACACCTCTCTGCACAATGAGGGAGTTGGAAGCCTCCAAGGGCCCTTCTGGCCTGGTGAGCACAGGTGGGCACAGGTGGGCGTGGTGGGCACAGTGGGTACAGGCCATCACTGCAGCACTACGCCAGCCCACGCAGCTGTGTTTCTTTAAGAAAGATATGAACGCTAACAGACCCAAAGGTCAGGAGAGCTGGTGCCAGGATGAGGTCAGTGTTTGGTTACTAACGAGAATAAACAGACCTCAGTCCTGCAGAGGAAGGGCCCTGCTGGAGAAGCACCATGGGGAAGTGAGGTGGGCGGGACCAAGGAGCCTCCCTCTGCGTCATCACGCCCACAGATGACAAGTGACAGCTGGCCACCAGGAACTGCCCCACAGCCAACTCCCAGTCTCAGCAGGGGGACAGCACAAGGCCTGGAAGGGGACCCCAAAGGGAGCAAAAGGGCCTTCAAGGTCAGCCCAACCTCTCTTGCTAACATCAGGGTAACGACAAACCCCGAGGTACTCGCCAACTTGCCTGAGGTCACAGGCCACCCTGGCCCCCAGGCCCTACAGCGGACACATGTCAAATCCCAACTCCCTTCTCCTCCCCGGCATCTAGCCAGCTGTTTGTGCCGGGCAAGGTAACAATGACAAGGACAATGAGAGCCAGAGATTACAATCACGTTGGATAAAATAAGAATCCACACTGATAAAAGACAGGTCCACACACACAGCCCGATGAGGGAGAAGGGGAAGGCCCCTCACAGCAGAATTCCAGCTGCTGGGTGCAGACGGACAGACAAGTTAGCAAGTCATCATTACCACCGCCAGAGCGGTGCCAATGGACGCAAGCCTTGTGAGCGCCTGGTGAGGATCAAGACACCTGTGTGACCTCAAAGTGCCTCCCACAAGTTACTTATTAATTACAAAGTTATATGTACTAACCTCACAGTGGGGAGACCTCCTGACCCAACGGATGGAAGTCTGCTCCCAAGACGGGCCACACCAGGTACCTCCTGGCAGGACAGGCCAACAGCACAGCAACCCCTCGGGGCCGTTCCTGCCCCAAACACACAGCCTGCGACCAACCGCGAGCCAAACACGGGGCTGGTCTGTGGTCTTCAAAACGTAGATGACACGTCAAAGGCGGATGGAGGAGACTTTCCGAATGAAGGAAGGCTAAAGGGAGTGTGTGGTCCTGCGCTAGATCCCCGATCAGAAAGCAACTGCTCTAAAACACCGTGCTGGGACGCGCAGCACGCCAGCTTCAATCTCCCAACACCGTCACCGTACTGTCACCACCTAAGTGAAAGTCCTCGATCCTAGGAAACGCACACCGGAGTGTTTGAGGCTGAAGGGGTGTGTTAACCCCAACTTCTCTCAAATGGTTCAGGGGAAGGACAGCCCACCTACAGAAAAGGAATGACCAAGTGATGAGACAGCCCTAGGAAACTAACACTCTCTCTCTTAGGGATGTTTAAGGGCAAGAATGGGACATGCCAAGCAACTCACATCACCTCCAACAAGAGCCATGAGCCATCCCGGGCATCACCCTGCCGTGCTGACCAGAGTGTTGTCCACGGAGGGGCCTTGGAGTCCCTGTCACAGCCCCCAAACCGACAGCCCTCCTCCCAGGCAGAGGCCGACAGCTGACCTAAAGCACTCCGTGCAGGAAACATAGCTGCCAACACGTCAGGAAACAACCTATGCTCTCCAACAACAGAACGCCAGCCATGTAAATTCTGGTTAACTCACTTGAAGGGGTGTTGTATAGACACTAACAAGGTTTAAGAAGACCAAGAGGAAAAGCGCGTCTGATGCAATGTTGAGGGAAAAAAGCCAGATTCCACAGTAAACACACAGCGAGATATCCAGCAGCCAAAACACGCCTGTGGAGGGGGTG
>NW_020172178.1:5764840-5769528 GCF_003031525.2 Neophocaena asiaeorientalis asiaeorientalis
GACTAAACACATTTTGATTTTCTTTCTACTTTTCCAAATCTTCCTGTTTCTCTAACGAATAGGTATCCCCTTAGAAATAAAATCGATCAAATCAATTCCCCGCCCTGCGCAGCCACGGAATTCCTCTCCTTGTCGGAACCGGCTCACACCAGCTGCCTCCCCGGGCAGACGTGCCCTGGACACAAGGGATGAGACCCAGGAGCTCTCGGGCCAGAGCTGCCTCTGAGTGGTTGCCACCCAAGGCTGCCCACTTGTCCCGGCCAACAGAGGGGTCTTCAGACCAGCACAGGGGCAGGCGGGAGGGTCTGGACTGGGAGATCCTGGGATGAACCCTCTGAGTCTCAGTTTCCCATCCGGGAAACGGTGATGCTCACACATGTGGTGAGATCACTGGAAGGCAGCAGTGCTGGCAAAATCACCTTGAATAAAAGCACAGGGGCAGGCAGGGGAATGACAAAGCCCTCGTGGAGCAATTCTAGAGCCCTCCACTGCAGCAGGCCAGGCGCCGGACAGGCCCTCAGCACTCCCCGTCTTGACTCTCAGAGCAGCCCCACGAGGCCACAGCACCAGGCTCACTTTGGAGAGGCAGGGAGGGGGCTCGGTAATGTCCAGTGGGTCCTGCCCTTTCCCCGCGGACATTCCCATGCCACTGAGTAAGGGTGCAAAGGAGACACTCCCTCTCAGAGGGCCCTGGAGGGAGCTATTCAAAGCATGCTCCTCCGCCCAGGTGGGTCCACGGCCTGCAGAGAGGTCACACATGCAAGAAAACTCCCAGCTGAGAGAGTCCCTGTGCTGGTCGCACACCCCCAAGGGCGCAGTTTGGTCAATTAACAGCCACTGCCCAGCTCTGCCCCGACGCTGGAGCCCCCGGGAGCCTGAGAAATCCCTTCTGCAGGGAACCAAGATCCAGAGAGGGGTCCAGCCTCTCGGGGAGTTGCAGAGCCAGGATCAGGATGAGAAGCCAGGGCCCGCCCACTGCCCCCCACCCCCCTGCAGCGTTGGGGGGATTCCAGCTGCACCGGGGGACTGGCTGCAGCCATAGGCCAGCGCCCTCCATCCAGCCAGGGCAATTCACTCATGTGCAGGCACCATCAGGTGGCACTGCCCCTGGAGGGCACCATGTGGGGCATCAATGGCCTCTCTGCGCCAGGCCAGGTGGAGCCCTGGCCTGCCACCCCTCACTGTGTGGTCCCAGCCTGTACGGTGGGCTGGACCAGAACACCTCTGACGTGGTTCTCTGCTTCTCGCGACTTCCTCCTACCCAGAGGCCCAAACGCAGCCTGGGCCGGAGCCCATCCCACCGCAGGAGAGAAGCCTCAGGCGGCACCGACCCTTCTCCGGGGCTCCAAGGGGAGCGAGGGGAAGAAGCAAGGCTTATTTCACACCCCCTGCCTGCTCCTGGATCTTCAGGACCATCTTCAGTCCCCAGGCTCCAAAATTCAGGGATTACACAGGCAGCAGCAGGTCCTCAGGGAGCCACAGCGCAGACAGGCCCTGCCCGAGTCCACCCCACGCCACGCTCTCCCTCCCGGGCCTGCAGGTACCTCACCTCTGCCCACAAGAAGTAGGACCCCAGCCTGCGGCCCTGTCGGGAGGGGTACTCACGGGGCAGCCTCAGGAGGCTGTGCCCGTCCAGAGCAATGTCCCCCACAGCTCCAGGGTCCCTCAGGAAGCCAGAGCACCCGAGGGTGGCCTTCGCATGGCTGCCCCTGCTGCGACAGGCAACACTAAGCCTAGATGTGTCTGGATGTGAGCGCTGGGGCCGCCTGAGCCTGGGCGAGCTCCTCTGGCAACCAAACCTCACTGGCATCACTCCATTCACCCGGCTTGAAAAGACACTCGCGCCCTGGGGAAAGACGTGCCGGGGGGCCGCTGGGGCCTCCCAGAGCGGCAGGGTCAGAGGGGCAGAGGAAGAGGGGCTTCGAACCACAGAGCTGTGCCCCGACGGGCAGACCCAGGTCCAGATGACGCTCAGTGGGTGCCCCCCCACCGTGCCAGGCCCTGGAGGCAGACTCTGAGCACAAGGGTTTGCCCTGGGAGCTCGCAGCAGCAAGAGGGAGGGGGCCAGAGTGAGGCACCCGCAGACAGGGCAGCAGACGCCCTCCGAGGGCCAGGCTGCGCCAGGGCCGCCTCTGCCTGGGGGCCCGGCTCGGCCCAGCCACATTCCACCCATGAGCTCCCAGCACCATGCCTGCACGCATGGTGGCCTAGGACACTTCAGTGGGAGGACAGACCGAGGATCGGGGGCCAGGAGGGAGGGCAGGAGGAAGGGGACTTCACACCCGGCCCCGCCTTGTGACTTGGGCCCCTGAGTTGCCACTCTCCCAGCTGTGAAAGAAGCACCTTTGCTGCAGAGCCGGTAAGATTCAATTAAACTCAATTCCGCAGGACACAGGATGTGGGGAGGCCTGACCCCCAGCGATGTGTACGTCCCCTCCTTCCCCTCCCCGGCCACGCACGTGATGCCCTCGGTGCAGAGCTGCCCACTGGGCCTCTTACTTCCTTCAATGCCATCCTCCCTCAGAAATGCCCGGCGGGCAACCAGCCAAGGGTCAGCCCCACGGAGGTGCCTGTGTGTTTTGCCATGGCCCACGTCTTTGGGGGAAGGCCACCCTCCCACAAAACAAAAGCACAGTCTGGGGCAGAAGACAATGACGTGCCCCAGCAGGCCGGCCCGCTGCCCCCTGGGCTTGTGCAGCCCCCGGCAGGCAGCAGATGTTCGGAGGAACAGACGATCCAGCCAGCCGGAGCCGAGGTCCCTCCCCGGCCACAAGTCCTGCTCCCCATTTTGCCTCTGCTGCCCATGACCTTGCACCCCTCTGGCAAGCCTACTGCTCACTCAGGTCTCAAGGGCGGTGTCCACCCCCACCCAGTGCCACACAGAGCCGGAGCTCCCTGCCTCTCAATCCTCAGAGGAGAGCTAACATGCCCCTGGGTGCCTGGCACCCGGTACAGAGACGGGGACTGTCACCACGTCGTACGGGAACTGAAACTGAGCCTCCAAGGGGGCAGCCTGACCACAGCCAGAGGGCACCAGAGCTGGGGTGTGAATCAGGGCTGCCTCACAGGGGCGGGGTGACGTCCAGCGCCCACCCCGGGTCAGCCTGGCCTCGCAAGCGGAAGAGAGGTTTATCTGGGACAGCGCCGCCTGGCCCGAGTGACACGTGCTCCCCGAGGACTGTGCTGGAGACCAGACATTGCGAAGGAGCCCTGCACACCTCACACTCACACACGTGAGCTCACACGTGTGCACGTACGCACATTCACACGGGGATGCACCCACACACGTGCCCCGCCTCTCCCCAGGGTCTCGACACTGAGGAAAAAGTATTGAGCTGGGAAGCAGTCAAGGGGTCATTTATTTTAATTATTAAAACAGCAGCCACTTACTCTCGAGCCATCTGTAATGCCACTTAATTACCTAGTACATAAAACTGCCTTTGCATCTCAGCAGAGCAATAAATCAGCTCAGAAGCAGAGTTGTTTAAAGCATTCTAGCCGAAGATTCAGGCAGGGGCACGGTGAGAAATCACCCTTCGGCACCCCAGGAAGTGATAACCCAGGTCTCTGCTCTGAAGCCGCAGCCACGGCAGGAACAAACGGGCCGGCTCCCGCCGGCAGGGTGTGGGCTGGGAGGCTGGCGTCCTCCCTCCCGCTCCTCTGTCCACTGCTCGGCTGGCCCCTGCCCTGCCATGCTCCATCCTTTGTGTGGTCCACAATAGCCCTGCCAGATGGCATGGCGTGGCCAGCGGCCCCTTCAAGCCAATCGCTCATCCTGTCGGGACCCAGCAGGGGCTGTGGGCAGGACACTCGACACTCGGGAACTGGCCCAAGCCACGCCTCGCTCGCCCCTGCCCTGACCGCCTCCTGGTCCCTGGCCCTCAGGCGCAGGCGGCCTAGGGCACAGCTGGACCATCAAGAGGACCTCAGGCAGGTGTATCGCCGCCAGGGGAGTAGGCAGAACCACGGGGTGATTAAGTGGTCACTGTATCTGCAAGACACCGGGACGAAATGGGGAGGGCGACAGAGCAGGCAGGGAGACGCCACGCACCACACTCCCCCAGTGCTGGCAGAAGGCTGGCAGTGCTTCCCAGCAGGCAGGCATAAATCATCCCCTCCCGTGGGCTGCCCCGGCCTCCATGTGCCAGCAGCCCCAGCGTGCTTCTCCAAGGGAAAGGGGTCCTGTGAACGGCCCACGAGGGAGCAGGTGGGCTCTGCAACTCCTGGGGACACGCCAGACTGGGCTGGCCGAGTCCCGCCTTCCCTCTGAGGATGGCTCCCACGGCGCACGGGGCAGGGGGTGGGGGGATGGCAGGCACCAGCAGTGGACCCCTGGGCTGTCTCCAATCTCAACCACCACAAGCACCGCTGCCATGAGGGCCTGGGCGTGCCCCATCTGCACGCTTGCTGTCCGCCGTAGGATAAATTCCCGGCAGTGGGATTGCTGGGCCAAAGGGGACATGCCTTTGCAATTTTCTAAGTCACCACACTGCCCTCCATAGGGGCTGGCCCCATTCACACTCCCATTAGCGTGCGTGACAGGCTCCGTCTCCCATTAGCACGTACGAGAAAAGTTTTCTGTCTCGTCCTTTGTTCTTTGAAGAGAAGGAGTTAGCCGGCTGGAGGCCTTTTAAGCTCCGCAGGCCCTCTCACCCGGGGAAGTGCCTCCTCTGGCCGGTGTTAGCCTG
>NW_020172178.1:5769567-5793145 GCF_003031525.2 Neophocaena asiaeorientalis asiaeorientalis
CCGCCCCCCTGGCTGGCATGGCTGGAAAAGGGGAGCAGGACCCGGCTCACCCCGGGACACACCCCCCTGCAGCTGGGCAGATGTGTGTATCCCAGCGCCGAGTTCAGCAGGCATAAGTCACCCCTTTTCTGAGGCCCCCCTCCTCCACAGAGCCTTCTAGAATTGCCCCGCTGGGGACGCGTGCTCTCCAGCTACCTGCACCAGAGCTTCAAGCTCTCTTTGATTCTTGTCTCATTGTGTCACCTTTTCCCCGAATCAGCCTCCACCATCTGACTGTGAGCTCCCTGAGGGCAGGGACTCGGCCAACCTGTGTGTGCGTCTCTCAGGTCGTCATGTGTGTGCATCTCCCTGGATGGGGCCTGGCATGGATCCTGACGGCGGGAAGTGGCCGGTTAAAGCCGTCAGGGAGCTGAGGCGGGGGGAGCTGGCTGGTGGCTCATCCGGGCTCATCTCCCGATACCAGGAACAATGTCTAGCCTGTCAAGCCCCCTCGGGGACGCTCCAAATTAAATTGTCTTTACAGAAAGATGGGCGTGTGGCCAATCTGAGACCTTCGGGACAGACCGCACAGGTTTACAGGGTGACTAGATGGAGGGTGGGGAGTAGGTGGGGGCAGATGCAGGAGAAAACCGTCTGTGAGGAAAGTGTGCTTGTCCCCGGAATGCTCCGGAACTGCCAGGAATACGGGCGGGAGCAGCGGCCACCGGGGACAACCAGCCCCAAAGAAGAAGGGGAACGGCCCCTCCCCAGGTGGCCTCAGGCCTCTGAGCACGCAGCCAAGCGGCCGCTCTCGGAGCTTAGTCACGGGCCACTGATCGCACTGTCCCCCAGCTGGGTTTACCAATGACAGCCAGCTCAGGCTAAAGCACAGCCGCTTGGGGACCCTGGTCCCCATGCACTGCGTTAACTCCTGCCAACCCTCCCCTCCTCCCAGCCAGTCCGCAGTTCTCTCACAGCTACCGGGCTGAGGGGCTGTGTAGTCACAGGACCTGACAGGTCAGATACGACGTCACCAAGGGAGAGCTGACCCGTGACACTCAGCTGATGGGGGCCTCCCTGCATCCCACCCCCAACATATGGGGGTGGGCCTGGGTGGGCAGGGATAAGGGGGGCTGCAGAGGGGGACGGGGGTCCTAAGACAGAGGCGCACCACTCCCCACCCTGGGCCTCACTCGGGGATGCAGCACCTGTAGCTCCCGCCCTTGGCGGCTCACCATCTCAGGGCAGGCGGCAGACGTGCCCACTGATTACATGAAGCTGGGATGTCCATCCTGTGAAGGTTTATTTACAGACACGAAACTCATTTGCCCCATCACTTCGTTTGAGCCTCCCAACAGCCTCATGGACCAGCTTACATTAAGTTCTCCCATCTAACCAGCAAAGAAACTGAGGCTCAGAGTCCACCACTGACCAAGTGTACTCTACAAATGAGGGCGCAGGATGTGTGCCCAGATCGTCTGCCCCGCAGGCCCAGACACAGCTCCATGCCCCACCGAGAGCATCTCACATGGTACAGACACCTGCCTGCCAGCCGAGGCAAACAAGACTGCAAAAGGGGGAGGGGGCCACACAACAAGCCTGCACAACCCAGCAGAGCACGGCTTTAGCACACCGCTCCGTCCCACTGAAAGCCCGGGAGTTAAAGCCCAGGGGCGGTCACAAGAAAACGCCAGCCCCAGAGGCCAGCCTCCGGGCCAAGGTCCCTGAACATGGAGACAGAGGGGCCTGGAGGGGAGAAGGAAATTGAAGGAGGGAGGGTGGCTGAGTCCCACTACAGGGCTGGGCTGGGACTCCCTCGGCGCTCCCCAGACCTGCGGGGGAGCGGGCAGTGGATGGTTTTGAAAAGTCAGCCAGGAAGGGCCACGCCAGGCGCCACGGGCCTCCGGGAGCCCCGGGAAGAGGCATGAACAGCAATGAGTCCCTCCCACACCTGCCAACAGTGCAATGCCTCTGCTCCTGTCCAGGACACTTGGACGTGCTGTCCCCTTCCTTGCAGTGGTCCCTTCCTCCACTGCGACCACAGCCCGGGACTCAGGCTCTCAGAGGATCTCCCAGGACGTGGAGCACGCACGTAGGGGGAGGAGAGCCGACCCCCGGCGTGGGGCGCCGGGCCGGGCACCCCTCTGGCACACAACGCCCTGCACTGTGCTGAGAGGGAGGGGCTCCGGTCCCCCTCGTACAAGACGGGCCACCTAGGACCCCCTACCAGAGATGATCCAAAACCCGAGTGGTACTAACCTGGGACCAGCACAAGGAGGCCTAAAAATCAGACAGGTAACGAGCTCCACGTGCACTGACCCGGGGGCAGTGTGTCCCCGTGATTTATGTAGCCCTGGGAGAGAGGGCGGTACGTGCCCAGGCTGCCACCTCCTCCTGCCGTGTGATGGACGTTGGGAGCCCAGCAGGACGCCAGCGGCACCCCCATGCCCCGCGCCACTCGCCAGCCCCTGCTGCTTCATAACCATTGTCTGCTCTTCTGTTAACAGAACTGGACCCGAGCAGAACAGCCACAAACACAAACAGGCCTCCAGCAGAGCAGGGGGACCCCAAAGAAGAGGCGTCATGACGCAGGAGGGGCACGCTGGCGGCCCCCCACCCCAAGGCAAGGGCAGGCAGCTGTGGGCCACAACGGGGCAACTTTATAGAGGGCCCCGGGAGATCGGAAGGGGCGCGGCAAGGGACCCCGCAAACTCCCGGCTTAAACTGGGTGCTACTGCAAAGGAAGCTGGTCTTTTCCTGAGCACCGACTGCGGGGAAGGCTCACTCACCGCCGCCACGGCCACTGCCAAAGCCTGCTCAGCACCTGCTACGTGCCAGGCACTCTGCCAAACACATCACACGAGTTACTCAGGCCTACGAGGGATGCGCCATCATCGCCCTATTTTCCAGATGGGAAATTGAGGCTCCAGGGGAGTGGTGTCAAGGGCCCACATCACCCAGAATGGTAGCTGGTGGATCTAAGACCTTGAGTCCAGGGCTGACCCTCTCAGAGCTGGGCTCTTCATCCCTAACCTGCGGTCTCCTGCCTCCCTGCTCCCCGCCGCCAGCCATCCAGGGAGGGGAGGCGTCCTGTTCACCCCCTCCTGGAGAGTGAGCAAGGTGCCCAGGCCCTACAGCTCCCCGCCTGACCCTGTGAACCCTGCACCCGTTTACAGCGGGAGAGATTCTCAGTATCAGGGTCTGGGCAGGCGCCCGCCTCCTGCCAGGCGTCTGCTGCCCTGAAAAGGCCTCAAGCACGTCCGCCACCCACCCCATGCCCAGCGACCCCCTTAGACCGGAGTCCAGCACGGTCCACCGCCCCACGTGTCCCTCCCGGCTGGGCACCTGCCTTCTGCAAGTGGCAGTGGGCTCTCAGCCGCTTCACTGTCCCTCACCCTCCGCTGAAAGGAAGGGGTTCAGTGGCTCTGATCCCCAAAGCGGCAGCGGCTGAGGAGGCTGGAACTTCTGCGCAACCCGCCACGGTCAGGGTGCTGCTGTGATGCCACGCCTGCCGCACCCAGACGCCACGAGGCAGGGCGAGGCCCGCAGATCCCAAACCCCCTGGCCTCCCCAAGTCACATGGAGAGCTGCCCCAAGTCCCCGAGCTGCCAGCTCGGCCCGTGTCTGGGCCTCCACTGGGGCCCCTCATCTGAGGAACAGGGAAGGCAGGCCCCCATCCCCGGTCTGGCTGACACAAAGATGAAATGGCAGGAGCAGTCCCAGGAGCCCCTGGAAAAGCCGCCCTGACCCAGGCACCAGGACACAGCGCGTTGACCGATGAGACAGGACAGCACACTTTTTGTAAAGAGTTCCATGGCAGCCTTGTTCTCACGGCAGAAGGGACCCCCGGCCCGGGACACCCTCAGGGGCCAGTGTCTGTGACCTTTCCCTGCTACCCATGAATTTGCTCCCTGACCCTGGCCTCACTGACCCAGGGCTAGCCCTCAAGGGGCCACTGGCCCAGACTGGCCGGAGTCAGGACACTGGGCCAGCCCCTGTGCCCTCCGGCCTCTGCCTAGGGAAGGCCAGGATCCCAGAGTTCCAGCATCTATAGTCCTGCCTCTGCCACTTTGGAGCCCATTTTCTGCTGGGAGTGGAGGGCCAGCCTTGTGTACTTGGGGGCGTCCACAGCTGTTCAACAGAGCGACAGTGGGAAAGGCCTCTTTGCTGTGTAACCCAGGCCTCCAGACCCAAGGTGGGGGGCTGCTAGCCAGGTGTGTGCATTTCCGAGGGCCTGGGAAGGAGGATGATCCCAGGGCCCTGGGCCCCCTCCAACCTCCTCCAACCTCCTCTGCCCCTCCTCGCCCTGGAACCTCTGTCCCAGGCATCTCGAGGCACATCCCACCTCCCTAGCTGCCTCGCAGGGTGCGGGCGAGCCCCAGGGGCCTCCTCTGTGGACCCCTGGACACACGCCAACGCTCAGAAGACAGCGCCCTCCTGACGGGCTGGCAGGTGAGCAGACGTGAGGACACCGCTGAAGGACAGAAGTCGCCGCCGAACCCTGTGCCCACACGGAGGGGGACGCAGACCAGCTGACCAGGGTGCAGCGTCCTCAGGGAGGAGGAAGCTGGGCCTCTCTGGGGCTGCGGGACAGGGCCGGGCCACACATCCCACAACTGTAAGGATCACTGCCAGTTGTGTGATTACTAGTGGTGTGGCCAAAAGCCAGACACAGGCTCAGAGAAAAGGGCAGATAAAACATGACTTCAGTCAGGTTGTCAACAAAGGAGAGGATTACCTCGTCAGAGACAGAACTGGAAACGATGTGAGGGTGGGAGCGCTCCCATCCGGCTTCTCCAGCGTCCCCACCCCTGCTCCACCTTGAACGTGGTCCTGAAAGGCAGGCAGGGCACTCTCTCCTGGGGAGGCCGGTGCCTGGTACAGCAGCAGGAACATGGGCCTCAGAGCCCCCTCGGTGGGCTGACCGAGGGCCCCAGGGATCGCGAGGGGGTGGCTGCTATAGGGAGAAAGGGGGCAGAGAGGGATGGTCAGATCCCAAGCCTCGGCCAGCCCCTGCCCCCAAACCTGGCCACGCAACAGCCAACTTTGACAAAAGACCCATGTGACCTTATGCCTTATCCACAAAGGAAGATCCAAATTCTAACTCCCGGCTTCCCTGGTGGCGCAGTGGTTGAGAGTCCGCCTGCCGATGCAGGGGACGCGGGTTCGTGCCCCGGTCCGGGAAGATCCCACATGCCATGGAGTGGCTGCGCCCGTGAGCCATGGCCGCTGGGCCGGCACGTCAGGAGCCTGTGCT
Organism: Neophocaena asiaeorientalis asiaeorientalis; assembly: GCF_003031525.2. Taxonomy (NCBI): domain Eukaryota; kingdom Metazoa; phylum Chordata; class Mammalia; order Artiodactyla; family Phocoenidae; genus Neophocaena; species Neophocaena asiaeorientalis. The sequence goes on from NW_020172178.1 coordinate 5,774,804, forward strand.
CCGCAGCGGGAGAGGCCACAACAGTGAGAGGCCCGCGTACAGCAAAAAAAAAAATAATAATAATAACAAATTCTAACTCCCAAGTGCGGTCCCACGGCAAGGAAGCTAAGCCCAGGAACCAGGAAGCTGGAAAACACACGACACAGGGCTCCGGTTTCTGAAGCGCTGATACCCCCAGCAAACAGGCCACTGGCCAGCGGGGTGTTTGCGCAGCTGCACCAGGCGGGATTCCGCAACAGTGCGTGTGGCTGGGGGCAGCACACCGCCACTGCCCGGGGCTCTTGGCAGTTACGGGGCGGCCCCTGGTGCCAAGGCAAAACCCGCAGCCACAAAAGTCAACGTCTCCTATCCGGAGAGGCCCTAAGAAGACAAGAGACAGGGACCCAGCTGCCTGAGGCTACAAAGCCAGGACACTCCAGAACCAACACGTGAAAACCAAGAGCATCCGACCTCACACTGGGATCCCACGCCACCCCAAGGCGTCCTCGTGAGAGCCTGAGACCTTCATTCCGATCTCACACCTCTGAGGTACCACACAGGAGTGCTGAGCGTGGTGTCTGCACACAAAGGTGCGGACCATCACTATTAAAGTTACCGTCCCAGACGCGGGCTCATTTAGGACATTTGTTGCCGCTGAGCTGGTTGGAAAGATCCTGAGCTAAGGGCCAGCCTCCACCGGGCAGCTTACAATGAGAGCAGGACGGGACCTGTGCAAGTGAGAATGGCTCCAAAGAAGGAACCCTTCCTTGATGTGGGGCTGGAAATATGCTTTCCCGAAACCAAATCACCCTCCGCGGGGAGTGACATCCACGTGCGGACATCACGGCCTCGCTCCTTACACACCTGAGCACCTCACACACCTCATCCCAGCCAGCGTTCACCACACCCTGCAGTAAGGAAGGTTCTAACAGTCCCCCACTAGACCCATGAGGAAAGAGGCACAGAGAGGGTAACCGGCCAGCCCAAAGCCACACAGCAGCCATCACTGGGGTTTTCTGTGAACCCTCAAAGGGGCCCTGGACAGAGAGCTTCCTCCCACCGGGCTCAGGGTGGTCAGGAATGCGGGGGTGGCCTGTGTGCCTGGCCCCTTACTGTACACAGACCCTGTGATGTGGGTCCCTTATCAACCCCACTCTATAGAACCACAACAGGGACCAGAAGTGGCCCAGGCAGAGGCTTCTAAGGTGGTGACAGGCCAGCAGGGGGCGGTCAGAGGGGAACATGGGGCTACAACCTGACAGGCCAGACAGGAGAGATGAAAACACGTCCCTGGACCTCAGATATGCCCTGAGGGCCGCTGGGAACGAAGGGTCCTCCTGGAGCCAAGTGCACCTTATCCAGGTGTTGACCTCCTTGGCCACTGACCTCAGAAAACACAAACCTTATGGGTATATGTGGCTTCGGAGAGAAGCAGACTCAGGCCCTGATACAAATTGAAGGGCAAAAGCAAAAATGGAGACGGTGGCACATGCTGGGGCTGGCGCTGGGGCTGGCAGCAGTCTGGGGGGGTCCCAGGTGACGGAAAGAGGACCCCTTCCCTGCCACCTCCCCAGCTCCAAGCGGCAAGGCCAGCCCTTAGGGTCCCCACCACCACCCACTCACTGTCCCCCCAGCCCCACCATACCCACCTTTGCCAGGGGCTCACTCTCTCCAACGAACCACCCCAGCGAGAGGGCAACGCACAGGAAGGAGGACTGAGTCAAAGGAAGCCCAGCCACGGGGCCACCAGGCCTTCTCACCTCACCGAGGTCTGCCAGCTGGGGCTACCACAGCAGCAATAATAACAGCCAACAATTTAATTAAAAACACCCAGCTCTGACTGCTATGATGACCGTTGTACATGCGTGGCGCTGAGCTGCTCCCCAGCCCCATGTGACAGGTGAGGAGCAGTTCAGAGAAGCGAAGGGCGCGCCCAAGGCCAAGGTAACAGGGCGTCCCTGGGCAGGACGCTAGGGATGCGGACCGGCCGGGTACTCCACCACCAGGAAGGTCAAACTCGGTCCATGGATGCTAGAGCGCTCCGTACCACCTCGGACTCCTTTCTTCCCCTCTGTATGCAGCAAGGTTTAGGATGCCAGGAACTCCTTGGAGAAAAAGGTGGGTGGGAGCCTGAATCACAGGCACACGGTAATTTGTGGCCCATCCGGGGGCTGACGGATGTACATATTTTGGGCAGGCAGATGCCAGGTTCCAGGACCCTGGTTTCATGAGCCAGGCTCCGCCAGGCTGATTAGAACAACAAATCCCTCTCGCCCCTTCCCTCCTGCCTCCTGACCCATGGAAAGCAGGGATCATCACACCTGCCCGGCCTCTTCGCCCTTTATCTTGGCCCTGAGCCACAGGGAGAGGGGCTGAAGGGACGGGGTGAGGGGTTTGGGCAAAGGAACTAGAAACTGCTCAGTGTGGGCCTCCTACCCCCAGCGGGGCGTCTTCATGAGGCCCAGAGGCTCCCCACACGCAGTCCTATAACCCGAACCCTACTCCAGGCTCTGGAAGCCTCTGGAAGTCAGGGGCAGGGTGAGATTCTCTACACGCTCCCCCAAGTCCATGGGCTCACCTTCACAGGGCGGTAGGTCCTGGAGGAACCAAGAGGGTGGGCTTCCTGTGACCCTGGCTCCACACAGCCAGCCTTGGTGGGGAGGGGGTGGGGAGCAATGTTTGTGAACGCCCAAGCTGCGGCCCCCCTGGGAAGCCCTCCATCCCCGGGGGACAGCCACGCCCCCTTCAAAAATGAATTGGTTTTTTAGGTTTTTTTTTTTTAAGAATATGTGCAGTGGGCTTCCCTGGTGGCGCAGTGGTTGAGAGTCCGCCTGCTGATGCAGGGGACGCGGGTTCGTGCCCCGGTCCGGGAGGATCCCACATGCCGCGGAGCGGCTGGGCCCATGAGCCATGGCCGCTGAGCCTGCGCGTCCGGAGCCTGTGCTCCACAGCGGGAGGGGCCACGGCGGTGGGAGGCCCACGTACCTCAAAAAAAAAAAAGAATATGTGCCATGTGGGCTTCCCTGGCGGCACAGTGGTTAAGAATCCGCCTGCCAATGCAGGGGACACAGTTTCGAGCCCTGGTCCGGGAAGATCCCACATGCCGCAGAGCAACTGGGCCCGTGCACCACAACTACTGAGCCTGCGCTCTAGAGCCTGCGAGCCACAACTACTGAGCCCACGTGCCACAACTACTGAAGCCCGCGCGCCTAGAGCCCGAGCTCTGCAACAAGAGAAGCCACTGCAATGAGAAGCCCGCGCACCGCAACAAGGAGTGGCCCCCGCTCGCCGCAACCAGGGAAAGCTCGCACACAGCAAGCAAGACCCAACGCAGCCAAAAATAAATAAATAAAATAAAAAAATTTAAAAGAAGAATATGTGCCAGGTGTTAGATTTACTTCTCTTTATTATTTAATTTATTTTTATAAATTTATTTATTTTATTTATTTTTATAAATTTATTTTATTTATTTATTTTTGGCTGCTTTGGGTCTTCGCTGCTTCGCGCGGGCTTTCTCTAGTTGTGGCGAGCAGGGGCTACTCTTCATTGTGGTGCGCGGGCTTCTCACTGCGGTGGCTTCTCTTGTTGCAGAGCACAGGCTCTAGGGACGCATGGGCTTCAGTAGTTGTGGCACACAGGCTTAGTTGCTCCGCGGCATGTGGGATCTTCCGGGACCAGGGCTCGAACCCGAGTCCCCTGCATCGGCAGGTTCTAAACCAGACTCTAAACCACTGCGCCACCAGGGAAGTCCCCCAAAATGAATTGTTTTTAAAGAATGAATTACTTTTCTCTAAGAAATAATACATAAGTTCCAACGCCAGCATGTTGGGGTGTCACCTCCTCCCCCTAGGCTGAAAGCTGTGCACAGGGCCTTTGTCACCAGGACACCGCAGGGGTCCTCCAATGCAGGCACCCACACCTCACTCCGAGCCCATCCTCCACCAGGAAACCAGAACACCTCGAGAAGTGTAAGTGAGATGAGATGGTGTCATCTCTGCCCAACTTAGATAAAACCCCAACTCCAACAGTTCCGCCCACTCTGCCCCCTCGGTTACCAGACTCCAGCCACAGTGGCCTCCGTGCTGTCCTGAAAAGCACCGGGCTCATCCCCACCCACGTCCGCATCCTCCCTGGGCTGCAAGACCTCCAGGGACAGCTGCTGCTCATGCAAGCCCCAGTCCAGGCGGCCCTCCTCCCAGACGCAACCCCTGCCACCATCTCTGGTCCATTCCCAGCACTCACCAGTACACAAAACCCCCTTGTCCATTGATCTGTCGGCTAGTTTGTCTCCCCAGTGAGACCTCTGACTATTTTTCTCCTGGGAATATCCCAAGAGCGTGGAAACGGGGCCCCGACATGAAACAGGTGCTCGATAAACAGCTGACAGCACACGCCCCGGGCACCGCAGAGGGTGAAGGGCACGGGACCACTCTGACCAGGCTCCTGGACCTCTAAGCTCCACCTTCCCTGTGCATAAGACGGGATGGTGAAAACCTCAGAGCGCCACGGTGACCACGGGAGACGACGCCACGTGCCCGGTGCCAAAGGGGACAAGTAAGGCTGCCACCGTTTCTGGGGGCACTCAGAGACCAGGCAGAGATGGCCACCGTGCACACACCACTTAACGTCTCCTGGAGCCCCCAGCATCCCTGCCGGCCCCGCTGCTGTCACCGTGCTCACCACGCCCACAGCTGGGAGGACCACCCAGAGTGAACGCCAGCCCCCGGGGTGCTCCCGGCAGAGGAAGGAGCCCTGGGTGGCCGAGACTCTAATGGGAGCCCCCGGGGAGCTGGCTCTGCCTGGCGCGGGGGTTGTTATGGTCTGAATGTCTGTGCGCCTCCAGAATTCATACTGAAACCCTAACCCCCAAAGGTGATGCTGCTGGAGGCGGAGCCTTTGGGTGGAGTTTAAGCCATGAAGGTGGCGCCCCACGAATGGGATGAGTGCCTTACCATGGGCACCAGTCCAGAGAGCTCCCTTGCCCCTGCCACCCTGTGAGGGCACAGAGAGAAGGTGCCAGCTGTGAACCAGGAACCCGACCACGCTGGCGCCTCGATCTTGGACGTCCAACCTCCAGAAATGTAAGCAATAACTTCTGTTTCCATAACCCCCCCCCCAGGCAGTGGTATTCTGTTACCGCAGCCTGCACCAACGAGGAATGGGTGCTGCCCCCCTCCGCAGCCCGCACTGCCTGACTGCTCAGGGGAGGTTTGTTTCAACATCACCGAAGGTCATCTGGTCTCACTTAGAAGCACAGGACCCTCTGCTGTCACCAAATTGCAGGCACTGGCTGAGGCCACAGGCTTCACAGTCATCACCACCCTCCCCCACTCTGGGCCTCGATGTCCCCTTAGAGGAGCGGGCTGAACAGGGCCTTGCTTGGTCAGTGATGAGGTCCCCGCAGCCCAGCTGCTCTGGCTCGAAGAGCAGTGCGTACCCAGGAGGCTGTACTCCCGCCCGGGTCGGGGCCCTGGGCAGCAGCATTCGGCCCTGGCTCCAACCTCCTGTCTCCAAAGGGCCCCAGGCAGCACCGTGCCCCCATTACACACGGTCCCCTGTCCTCCACAGTCGCTGGCAGGTGTGTGCTGCTGGGGTTGGTGGGGGAGGAGGGGTGTCAGCCTTCCAGAACGACTCGGTTTTTACAACCGCCGTCACCAAACGCACCCCTCACCACGACCCCACCTAGACCCTCAACGCCCTCTGCACCTTCCCCACGGAAGGGTGGCGGGGCAGGCGAAGACAGACGAGCCTGGGTCAGGCCCAGGCAGCTGCTGGGTGACCCTGAGCAAGTCCCTCCACGTCTCTGAGCCTCAGACTACTGGGCGTATTAACACTTGCCCCCCCAACCTGCAGAAAGCCTCTGGCCTCCACAGCCCACACACAAATGAGGGGCAGTCCAAGGAAGTCTCCAGATCCTGCCTTGCCGGAATCCTGCTGCTGGTTGTCCTGGGGTGCGAAGGACAGACAGGGACGGCTGATTTCAGGAGCTGCCATCTGGAACCCGGGATCTCGGCCGGACATCTCTGCTCATGGAGGGCACGTTCACCTGCCAGCTTTGTGCAGGGGTTAAATTCTGCGACACCTGCTCTTTCCTCTCTAGCCTCCCACCACCTCGCAGCAGAGGACCGGGGGTGGGGGTAAAAAGGGAGTGGGGGCAGGCAGCTCCATGAAGAAATGAAAATTGCTCTGGGGGTTTTCTGTGTTCACAGAAGCAGTTAGATCTCAGCATAAATCTCTCCTGGATCAGGGAGGCAGAGATGCTGGCTGAGCAGTATCCCAACCGCAGCTGGCTGTCCCCCCAACCAGGGTCTGGCACACGCATAGCATCCTCCCCCCGCCCCTCCCAGGCTGAGGCACAGAGAACCCGACAAGTTCAATCCAGATCCGGGGGAGTGCGGGCGGGGGAGGGGATAAAGATGAAGGGGACCTGGGAGGCAGGAGGGCCTGGAATTTAGGGAATGTAGGGAGATAAGGGTAGAAAAGAAGAGAGGCAGTCAGGGCTAAAGGCACATCTGCTAGGGTTCCGAGCACTGACCAGGGGCTTCGTCGACGCGAAACGATTCTGGGACTTCCCTGGCGGTCCAGTGGTCAAGACTCCGCACTTCCAGCGCAGGGGGGGTGAGTTTGATCCCTGGGAGCTAAGATCCCGCGTGCCACGCAGCACAGCCAGAAAACAAAAAGTGAAATGATTGTGTTGGCCCTCACACTTGCCCTGAGTGGTACACCAGCCGGCAGGCTGGGGTGTACCTGCGGCCCCGCCACTCAGCTCCGTGACCTGGGCACATTCCTAAACGTGTTCCCACAAGTGCAAAGAGGGACCAAAGAAGGACCCGCCACAGGGCATTCTGGAGGTTGACGAGGCCATGGGTCAGGTCCTCACGCAGGGATGGGCTGTGGAAGCTGCTCAGTGGGACGCTGGCCACCCCGCGGGGCATCCCACTTTGATGCCCGGAGTCCCTGAGAAGCGAGTGACTGCCAAGGTCACCAAGCAAATGGCTTCGACCAGCGACAGGGAGGAAAGGCTTCCTGGAGGTGGGGACTGCAGCCAGAGGGCAGCCTTTAGGATCTCATCCGGAATGGGGCTCAGTCCCGGCCTCTGCGGGGACGACCTGTGCTTCCTCCTTCCTGTTTAACTGGCACCACCCCCAGGATCCGGCCGAGTTCCCTGACACGGGAGCCACGGGCTGCGGCCCGCTTCCTAACCCTGGGCCAGCGCGGGGGATTAGGACGCTCAGCAGGCATTAATGTGACCGAACCAGGGGACTGGCAAGGACCTCGGGAGACGCAGAGGCCCCGCGGCTCACACACACGGTGCTGGGCCCCCTCTGCCACCTGGGCCCATGGCACACCGCTCACCCTGCAGGGCGCGGAGGACACCAGCACCCAGTAATCGCTCCGTGAGCCTGGTCCCCTTCTGTCAGTAATGGGCCTTGCAGGGCTGCCATGAGGACCCAGCAAGAAACGGAGGAACCTCTCTGGAGCACAAAGCTCCACAGAAGCCCGCGCCGACCACACCGGAGGAAATCAGTCACAAACGTTTCCACAAAGCGGCAGACCTCCACACACTCACGTGCTTCAGACCATCTCCGAGCCGTGCTCCGTGCAGGGAACACTCGTGCCCCAGGCCCTACAGCAGAGGTTAACCTACTCCAGGCTTCGCAGCCCTGCCCTGAGTCACAGCGGCAGTCACAGGCCATCAGAGAGAAAACAAAACCAAAGGGAAGGCAGCTTCCCAGCCCGGGACACCCAGGACAGAAGGTCGGCACGCTCCCCACAGGCTGACCCCTCACAGATGGCCTGTGTTTCACGGCTGCTGGCTGGAGGGATGGGGTGGAAGTCAGGAATCCGAATCAGCTCCCAGGCCAAATCAGATACCTGGGGGCCGGCGATCCCCTCCATTCCCGTCCAGAACTCAAACACGACAGGAAACGCTAGGGAAAACCAGGGGGTGCGTCCTCCGCCCACTCCACAAATCTCCCCTGTCCATGCAGTTCTAATGGGCATTGCTAGACTGACAGTCACATCTCCCCCCATCCCCAAAGAGAAACCACAATCCCACAAAGGGGGCCAAGGGCACATCCAAGGGGGTGACAGATCACCAAATCAAGCAGTGACCTGTGGCGAGGATTTCTAGATGCCTTAGTGAAGTGTGGCTGCTAACCTTCCCCACTGACCACATCTAAAACCCAGGGCCAGAGGCCTCGAGACAGCGAGCGTGATCCTGAGGGTCCCTGCAAAGGGGGTGGGCCGGCCACAGTGCATGGCGTCCATTCCGGTTCCGACACACAGGACCAGGCTGGCCTGGGAGAAGGGGCTCCCGGGAGGCTCACCCCCACCTCTGCCTGGTCACACACCGTCCCCAGGACAGAACGGCGCCGTCCACTCACATGCCACGAACCTCACCTGTGGCACCTACCTCTCCGGCATGGCAGCCTCACCTCCGAGAACCTGTGAGATCCAGGGAGTAATCAGCAAGGAGCCGAGGCCCACATCCACACAGGGATGCCGGGAGCATGCAGGGCGCACACGGTTACAAAGCTTGCCCGCAGCTCCCCCAGGGCCCATGCTCACCCTGAGCCCTTTCCCACCAGACCTGCTGAGAACAGGCTTCCTGATGAGGGACGTTTGGATAGCAGCAAACATTTGCAAGGCCTCTTTCAGGCTTACAGTCCTCTTACCCCACAACACCCTGGGGACTCGGGGGGGCAGGGGGAGAGGGACAGACTCTCAGTCAGTCGGCAGGAAATCAGAGCTCGGAGAGGATAAGAACACATGCCCAAGGTAACACAGCAAGTCAGCAACTCTTTCCACACCACCTTGCCCACCCCACCACCCTGGATGCCCCTGTCAGAGCCCCTGCCCACACCCATGGATGAGCTGTCCCACCGGGCCCAGGCTGCCTGGGCTTACAGGGGGGCCACCATAGGCCCCAGGGGCCCCACTCCTGATGAGTTCTGCAGCCGGCCGGAGGCCGCAGCGTCACAGCAGACACCGGCAGGGGATGCGGCTGCACCTGCGCCCAGCTGGACCGGTTCCAACCCCAGAAACAGTACTCCTGGCCTGTCTCCTCTCTGGTTTCCAGTCTGCAGCTTGCTCGTCTCTTGCGCTCAGGGTGCTTAGTAAACATATATTGGATGAACAAAGGCATCTCTACCACTGAGAGCCTGCTCTGTGCTGGGTGTGGGCCCCCGACCTGCACGGAACCACCTGAGTGTCTCTGAGTCCACTTAAAGCCACGGAGACTAAGTCCAGGTGAGGTGGGCAACTTGCCCAGCGAGTGGGCGGCAAGTCACACTGGAACCCCCCCCCTCCCCCGGCCCGGCACGCCCCAGGGCGGTTCCTCCTCCACTGGCCTGCAGGTGCCAGGGTGTGCCACCGGCACGCCATGGGGACACCACGGCGAGGACGCTGCCTATGGTGGGCGCCCAGCCCCTCCACTTCTCCATCCCATCGGTCCAGCGTCTCCCAGGCACCATCTTGGGGCGCCTCAGGGCTCAGGGCCACCTGGGTCTGCCAGGTGTCTGCTGCGTGAGCGGGCAGCTCCCTCTGAGCTCTGGGCCTCGGTTTCCTCACCTGCACCGAGGCTTCAGATGCAGCGAAGAGGAAGGGCCGGTGTTCCCACGGGGGCACAGCTCAGCAAACACCCACCCTCCCACGCATTCAACAGGACGTGCGGATGGAGGGAGGGTGCCGTGAGTGTGTAAACACCAACACGGATACAGACAGCACCCGCTTGTCACCTAGAACCTTCCGTGGGTGCAGTCATACCACCCGGCAGATCACTGAATCCTCACCCCAGGAAAAAGCTTGCAGAAGTCAGCTCTATTCTGGGGAGGGGCTGGAGGGGGTGGGCAGCACGGGTGCTAAAAGCAATGAAATTGCCCTCTCTCCCAATTACACGTGATAAACTCAGCACCGCACCGAAGGCCCAGCAGTTGTGAGCATTTAAATAAAGGTGACTTGAAAGCAAGAAATAGAAGCCGCGGGGAGGGATGCTTTCAGGCTATTGAACGTGACCGAGGGGAGCGGGGACAGGCTGTGTGGGCAGGCCGGAGGCTCACACGTTCACACACTCATACAGACACACTCACAGGGGAGCGGGGACAGGCTGTGTGGGCAGGCCGGAGGCTCACACGTTCACACACACTCATACAGACACACTCACACTCAGGTAGACACAAACATGTAGACAGACACACACACACATTCTCACTCACACTCAGACAGACACTCACATAGACGCACTCTCTCACATGCACGCACTCACACCCCTTCCATCCCGGCCGCCCCACGTCTTCCCCAAGCCAATCCCCTCGGCTCCCCTTCAAATCCAGGGCCCCTCTCCTGGCTCCTGCCCGACGCCAGGCACTGGGCCCAGGGCAGCCCAGGGGGGGCCTGTTCCCAGGAGCCTGGTCAAGGGGACGCTGAGAGAGGCCATGCTTCCTCGGCTTCCTGGGTCATCGTTGCAGCTGAGTTAATCCAAGAAGCTGGTGGCTGACTCCACAGTCAGGAGACCCGGGGCTCAGGGGCAGGCAGGGGGGACCCCGAACCCCAGCCTCCTGCCAGCTCGCCCCACAGGACCCCTCAGGACCCCCAGGCACCCATGATGGGCCCCGAGTGCTCCAGATGCCCCTGGCAGCCGGGGGGCCAGTGACTGACTCAGCCCACCCTCCTCCAAGCCTTGCCGAAACCCAGCCCCAAAGAGTCCAGGCAAGAAACACAGATGGACGGGGCAGAGCCCAGAAGGCAAGGAGCAGGTTCAGGATCGCTGAGGGCAGGCGGGGTGCCCTCGTGACCCAGGAGGGCATGAGACGGGGGGCTGCCTGGTGACTCTCAGGGCCCTGCCCACCCCTACCTGCTGAGAGGCTGCAAGGGCAGGGCCGCTGGGGGAGGGGCTCCCACACCACCTCCTGCCCGCCACCACCTCTCCTGACCCTCACTTGTCCTCATCTTGCCAACAGGACACCAAGGCACAGAGGGTGTCAGGCTGTCCGCCCGCAGGTGGCCTGAGACACCCCTGACCACCCCCATCTGGCTGCGTCAATAGCTCTGGGCGTCGGCCTGGGGTTGGGACATGGAGTGACCCCGGCAGCGGCCACTGTGGCAAACCACACACACCCCGGAGTGAGTCACCAGGGCGAGGCTGGCCGCTTCATCCAAGCCTCACAATCCTGGGCTGCTGCTGGAGAGCAGACGCCTTCCAGGAACTCGGTCACCGAGGTGGATGGAGCCACTGGAGGTCGTACGCAGGTGGTGGGACCCGCCCAGGCACGTGGGGCCGTGGCGGGCAGAGCCAGCCCTCCTCCTCCAGCAGGCGGCTGGCCACCGGGGCCCCTGATGAAGCAGGGGACGGGCAGCTCGGTGTGGCACTCGGCGTCGGGCAGGGGAGGCACCAGGCGCCCACAGGGCGCTCCCCACGCGGGCAGTGGGTGCCAGACCAACGACGGTTCAGACGTGGGGCCGTCCTGGGAATTCACAGCAGAGGCTGATGCGGAAACAGCCGCGTGCGGCCCCGGCAGAGTGAGACGTGACTCAGAGAGACCCACGCTAAGCACTGGGGGGAAAGGGTGGCTGGAACTGTGAAAAGGGGGTGGCATTTCAGCCACAGCTTACACACCAGCAGGATTTTCCAAATGGAGATGGAGGGGAGGGGAGGGGAGGGGAAGGGGGTTGGAGGTGGAGGAGACAGTCAGGGCAAAGGCAGGGGGGTATGGAAATGCCTGGATAGCGTTCGGGAACCGCTACTGGCCTGGAGTCACGGAAGCTTCTGGAAGAGATGGGAGGGGGCGTGCAAAAGGAGTCAGGGTCAGATCACAGAGAGCCTCCAGCCGTGTTCCCAGGAGCCTGGGCTTGATGTTGAGGCTGAGGGTCCCCGTGGGTGAGGCGCAAGGTGGGGGCTGTATTTCCGGAAGAACATTCTGTAAGGGCAGAGAGAGGGCTGGAGGTGGAGACCCTGGAGGCAGGGAGGCCACCTGGGAGGCTGGAGCAGAGGCGGGCCTGGGGGCTGAAGTCCCAGCACCAGCAGCGACAGAGCGGGGCAGGAGCGCCCCACACCTGGACATCACAGACCCACACTCACGGTGGCACCGGTTCACCATAAAGCACCTGCTCGGCGGGGCAGCAAAGACCTGCGCAAGGCGGGAGTAGGCCACGGACTGCGCCACGCCAAGCCGGGCAGACGCCCTGTGTGTCTGGACCTCCTGCAAAGCACACGGGCCCCAAAGTTAAACTCCAAGCTCTACAGCAGGCAGTGTGGCATCTCAGGCCTGGGGCCTGACTCCCCTCCTTCGGGGCCAGCCCCCTGATGGGCAGAAACCCAGTGACCCGCCTGATGGTAGGCCTGCCCTGGCCTGGGGCATCCACTGACCCTGCCCGACAACTGCCTTTTGTTTTGAGGTCCCATTGTCCTCAATTCTCTCGCCTGCCTGCACCAGGGCCAAAGGAGGATTTCCAGTGGGATCTCTCCATGGGCTTGTGGAGAAACATCCTGTCGGCGGGACCTGAGGCTCCTGGCCTTGCCTGGAAAGGCCACAAAGCGGGTGGGGGCCAACGAGGCTTTGGAACTGGCCCCGGACACGAGTGGCTACTCTAGCCCAAGCGATCGTTGGGCTGCAAGGTCGTACGCAGGTGGTGGGACTCGCCCAGGCACGTGGGGCCGTGGCGGGCAGAGCCAGCCCTCCTCCTCCAAACCATCCACCCTGCTGCCACGCTCTGCCCTCCCGCGTGACCTCATCCAGTCTGGGGACCCAGGGGGGCCCTGGGAGGGGCCTGTGTTCCCCCAAAGCTGCCCCACCTCACAACGAAGGGGTGCCAGGCCTGCCCCTCGGACCACCCGAGGTGGGGTGGGGTGCTGACACGACCAAAGAAGCCAAGAGGGAGCACGGTACCCCTTCTGAAGGTCCCGGTGGGGACGCCCACAAGATGGGATGCGCAGAGGGCCACTCAAACTGGCATGTAAGAACTGCCAGTGATGCTTTGATAATATACTCTCAACACAACCTGTAAACCAACTATACTTCAATAAAATTTAAAAAAAAAAAAAAAAAAAGGATATTCTCAACATGCTCCCGGGGGAAAAAAGGGATTACAAACCGTAATACAACATGGCAAAAGTCGATTTCTAAAATGCATGTCTTAGGGCTTCCCTGGTGGCGCAGTGGTTGAGAGTCCACCTGCCGCTGCAGGAGACACGGGTTCGTGCCCCGGTCCGGGAAGATCCCACATGCCGCGGAGCGGCTAGGCCTGTGAGCCATGGCCGCTGAGCCTGTGCGTCCGGAACCTGTGTTCCGCAAAGGGAGAGGCCACGACAGTGAGAGGCCCGCGTACCGCAAAATAAATAAAATGCATGTCTTAGATTAGATCCTGAACAGAAGAAGGACGTTAGGGAAAAGCTAAGGAAATGTGGAGTGTGGACTCCACTCAGTGTATCAATATCAGCTCATGAATTGTAACGGATGCACCAATACCAGCGGATGAAGTGAGCAACCAGGGAACGGGGAGCGGGGTTTATGGGAACTCTGCTATCTTCTCAATGATTCTGTATATCTAAAAACAGTTCTAAACAGCAACATTTATTTTTAAAAGTGTGTATAACAACTCTACATGTGTGGCAAGAGCTCATAAAACTCTCCACACGCATAGGAGTGAGAGCACAGAAAGACAGGCGCTGTCGGAGGGAGGGTCTGAGGTCTGGTCACTCACTGTGTGGTGCCGACGTCTCTGTCCTGGTTTCAATAATGCCCCGCTCTCCAAACGTACGGACACCAAGGGGGAGAAAGTTGCGGGGAGGGGCGGGGGTTGATGAATTGGGGGATGGAGATTGACATATATACACTAATATATATAAAATGGATGACTAATAAGAACCTGCTGTATAAAAAATAAATAAAATTAAATAAAAGAAAAAAGTGATAATGCCCCATTCTCACGAGGATGTCACTGCCGGGGGGAAGGGCACACGAGAGCCCTCTACGCTACAATTGCAACTTCTTATGAGTCTCTAATTATTTCAAAATAAAAAGTTAACAAAAAAAAAAAAAAAGTTAACAGAGTTTGTTTTCTACGTCTGTGAGTTTACTTCTGTTTTGTATATAAGTTCGTTTGAATCGTTCTTTTTAGAGTCCACATGTAAGTGATATCTTGTGCTATTTGTCGTTCTCTGTGTGACTTCCTTCACTCAGTGTGATCATCTCTAGGTCCATCCATGTTGCTGCAAATGGCGTTATCTGCAGACTCACAGACATAGAAAACAAATTCATGGTTACCGAAGGGGAAAGGGGGGTGGAGGGGATAAATTAGGAATTTGGGATTGACATATACACACTACTATATATAAAATAGATAAACAACAAGGACCTACTGTATAGCACAGGGAACTATATTCAATACCTTGTTAAAAAAAAAAAAATTAACAGGTGTATACAGACTTCCCTTTTCCACCCAGCATTTCCTCCTTTAGGAAAGGAGGAAAATGTTAAATCTGTTCTCTGCAGAGGGCAGGATTATAGGTGGTTTTCAAATTTCCATGTTGAACCTTCCAGTACCTCCCAAGCCCCCCATTAGGGGCACACAATAAGCAAAGGATTACTTAGGGGCGGGCAATACTCTGCATCTCTGCCAGGATAAACCACGGGGGGTTGGAGTCTGCAGCCTGAAAGGACCAGGTGAGACGACAATTGTAGGGGTGTCCCCACCCCCAGCCGGACACGACATTTGTCCGGAACGAAGTCCGGAGCTCCTCACACACTCCCACCCACAGAGTCCAGACAAAGAAGGGGCTGCCTCGCTCCCCAACCCCAGTGGGGTTCACGCATCAGCAGACATTCTAGCCCCCTGGGAATTCCTGTCAGGGGACCCCAGGGTAAATTAGGAAGGCTGAGCTCAGGCTTGCAAGAGGGGGCTGTGTGTCCCCAGACCGGGGCATGTGATGCACTGGGAGATATCTATAACGTGCGTCATGCTGCAAAAGGGGCTTTGGAGCCGAGAGGTTCCAGAAAACGCGTTCTACGGACGCGCAAGTTTCAAGTCCACTAACTGCCCCACCGCCCACAGAGAGGAGAAAAATCGCACTCAGAACTAGAATGTTCCTGATTGTCTCCTTAACCCACCCATTTCAATGGCCAGTCCTCCCACAGGAAGTGAGAAAATGTACCGATTACTGACAATACCACCGCTGGCCACATCGCACTGGGACACAGAGGCCGTCTGGGTGCTGGGGCCCAAGGTGATTATTTTTCTAAATTGTCTATAATAAATAGGCAATTGTTTTAGGAGAAGAAAATGCATCCATGGGAACGATGCGGCTTGTACGCGGAGGCAGTGCAAGGCCGTGGTTAGGGATGTGGGCCCCAGAGCCGGGCACCGCTCTGCCCCTTTCTCCGCGGGACCTGGGCAGCTTAACCTCTGGGCCTCCGCTTCCTCTTCCTGTCCAACGGGGAAAACAGAGGTGCCTGCGCTTTGTGAGGGTTAAAGGAGTGGATACGTAGACAGCACCGAGCACCCACGAGTTATTACTGTTTCCGCTACTGTTACTATTGCTGTTACTATACGAGCATCTTGGTCCATCTTCAAGAGCCCTAAGATGAACTGGATGGGGTCACTCCATCTAACAGAGGCGGAAGGGTGAGGCACACAGGTTTGTGCGACCTGCCTGGGTTTACACAGGTGGACCCACGACCAGAGCTCGGGACCCTCCAGCTGGACCCTATCAGGTGGCACCCGGTGCCAGCCAGGTAACAGAATCACAGCCTCAGCTGGGACCCGCTGGGTGAGTTGGCCTTGGCCAAGCACAGCAGTGGGGTGTGTGAGATGCCAGAGCCCCTCTTCCCTGGACCTCAGGCGGGAGGCTGAGAGGTGGCCACGCTCAGGGCACAGGGACAGGGGCCAGGCCAGCCACCCAGGGAACTCCTTCCTCCTCCCTGCAGGGAGGACCGTCCCATTCTGGGCAGGTCTTTCTTTCCTGATGGCCCCTTCCTGCCTTGGGCGGTGCTCAGACCAAATGGTAATGATGACCCAATGTGACTCTAAGGCCCAGATACGGGCAGGGCTGGGGGACCTCAGGGGCCCCTTACAGATGAGGCCCACAGAGGGGGTCCAGGACAGGCTGAGGCCAGAACCAGGCCCCTGACCCTCCTCCAGGGCTCCTACAGAAGACTGCCCACCACACAGACACACACACACACACACACACACACACACACACACACACACACACACAAACTCAGAGACACACCAGACCCTAAGTGTCTCCCGAGCAGGGGCCAGCAGCCTGCGGGGAGGGACGCAGTGGTCAGCAGGCACCAGGGGCCGGGCCCCATCCACCATTACCACCCCTCACAGCTGGAGGCACTCTACTTGAGACAGCACAGCACGGAGCTGAGAAGACCACCAAAATCCCCACTCTGCCCCCGGGAGACAGGCAGGAAACTGAGGCACAGGGATGGGGCGGTGGTATCTGTGAAATCCCACGGGCCTGCGGACTGCGTGTCCTCATCTGTGCCATGGGGCCGTGCTAGCTCCCCCTCCCCACATCCGGGCCCCGGCAGCCCCGAGGACTTCTCCTAAAGGCCCTTCATGATAAATGCACGCATATTTAGGAAGCAAGCTCTGTAATGAGGCATCATTTCCAGATGCCAACTCACAACTCTGGCTCACAAACATCTCCTTGTCTGAGCCTCTCGGGACATGGACAGGAATAGTGCTGTGCCAGCGAGGCAGCCCCCGGCCCTGCCCCCGGCCCCACTGGCCCTTCTACCACCCCTGCCGCTGCCGGTCCAGGTCCCCGAATCCTACCAGGCGGCCTCAGGGCTGGCATGCCACAGCTAAGCCCTGCAGCCACAGGCAAACCTCCAGAGCTGGGTCCCTGCCTCCCTGACCCAGGACAGGTACCGGCAGAGCAGGGGCCCAGCCAGGCCACCTCACCTTCCCGCCAGCAGGGCAGCCTCCCACTGGGACCTCCCGTTCCCCACAAATTCCCCTCCCGGACCTGCTGGACACCTCACGCACCCCGAGTATTAAAAGGACAAACCCTAAGGACAGCAGTAAGGACACGAGAGCACGTTATCCGAGGCGGCCACCTGCTTCGGGGGAGGCCCAGTGCCCAGTGGTTCAGAGCAGGACTCTCTGGGCTGTGACCGCCCCCATTGCCATGGGCCACTCTCCCTGCCAAGACCTTCTCCCCCCTAGTCCTCTATGAATCGTGACCAAAAACAGCCTCGGTGCCTGCAGTAAACGGTCAGAACTAAGTCTCGTTCAAGACCACTGAGGGAGGTTGTGTATGCTGGTTTTCTAACACATCAGAGAATGGCGTATGTGGATTTATTCCAACCCCCTATGAAGGGGCCCTTCGAGATCCCTAACCCAAGGGTCTGCTTCACTGGTGACAAAGTGGAGCCCGACGATTGGGAGGGGGAGGGGAGGATGGGGGAGGGGCCTCAACAAGGTCAGACTGTCACTCACCGCTCCCCTGACTGAGGGGCTCCACGGCCCAACTGGACCAGCAGAGGGCCCGGCGTGGTCTACCCCCGAGTGCACCGCGCCGTGGGGAGGTGGTCACGGCAGAGCAGGTGCACCTGAGGATTCCCTGCCCCTCCCCACCTCCCTGTCCCTGCGGTGGGCTGACCCCTCCTCCCGCAGGCTCATTCCCAGGTGCAGGAATAGGACACAGCAGCAGGCAGTCACTCGCGCCCGGAGGCCCACACCACGGACAGCCTCAGAAATGTCTGCCGTGCGAGTACCGAAGCCACGTCACCCTCCCCGTCCTCGTGGGGAACACAGAGAACCCAGCCCAGCATGCCTTCCATCTCCCCTTGGCGCCCCCCGCATACCCCCTGAGGCCTCCTAGACCCCATTCTCCCCTTGTGACCGTCCTTTCCGCTTCTTCCAGGCACTAAGCAGCGAACCACAGAAGGGCCAGTGGGGATGCCACCGGTAGACACGGCCTCTCGGCTGGATGCAGGGCTCCCCCCTCCCCCAAAGCTGCCCTGCCCCATTGGCACCCAGGAGTCTGCAAACACCAGCTTGCACATGAGTGAATGAGCACCTTTCAGAGTCAAAGTCATTGGCTGGGCGCTGGCCAGGCAGTCCAAACCGCCTTCTCCTCACCCCCAGGCCTCCCCTCCCCCCAGGGCCCTAAGCCTGCCATTTTCATTAAGGCAAATGAGGCACTACTTCATATATTTTCAGCCGGAGAAAAGGGAGCCCACAGACCTAGTCAAAAGTCACCAGAGGCGTGGTCTGTAGGAGGAGAGAGGAAGGATCAAGGTTGCAATTCAAAAGAAGGAAATTAGAAGCCTTTCCCATTTTCATTCTGCTCCTGCTGGCAATGGCTGCTCTGCCCACAGCCGCAGGGAGTTGGCATGTGTG
>NW_020172178.1:5793231-5794782 GCF_003031525.2 Neophocaena asiaeorientalis asiaeorientalis
CGAAGCCTCGGTGGGTGCGGTGGAGGAGGGCAGCAAGCGATCCCTCCTGGCCACTGCTTTCTGATTTTGGGTCAGATCAGTCCCCCACCTGGGCAAGCACTTGGAAGGTGAGGGCCTGAGGTTAGAAACTGGGCCACCGTGGATGCTGAAAGCCCCAGCGTGGCAGGAATGTCACACAGAAAAGAAGGCCCAATGGCACTGGTTCGGCTGCATGGGGAGAAGGGGCCAGGCTGGGAACAGCCACCAGGGCAAGGCTGATACCCAGGGAGGACCTTGCATCTAGAACTTCCTCAAGTTCCTCCAGGGTCTCTGAGCCCCCATGGACCTGGTCCAATTGCCTCATCTCCCAGCTGGGTAAACTGAGGCCCAGGGAAAACGAGGCAGAAAGGAAGCAACACGTAGAGAAAAGTCCAGGAAGCAAAGATAGATATACGTGGAAACATCTACCCAACTCTAAACCCTCACATGAATGCAGACAACCTCAGGAAAGAGGAACAAGAGGTGTGACTTCTAAGAACAGAGGATGGGGTGGGCGTGAGTCAGAGCTCAACATCCATACCCGCCAGACCACAGGCTCAAACCAAGATGGCCTTTAGATTTCACTCTCTGACTCTTGCATGGAGCCTCCTGGCGAGGCGTGTGCATTAAGCTCATTCATTTTTACTTTTTAAAGGCTTCAAGGGGAAGCAACCTAAATGTCCACTGACAGGAATGGATAAAGATGCAGTATATATACACAATGGAATATTACTCAGCCATAAAAAAGAATGAAATAATGCCATTTGCAGCAACACGGAGGGACCTAGAGATCGTCATACTCAGTGAAGTAAGCCAGACGGAGAAAGAAAATTATCATATGATATCATTTACATGTGGAATCTAAAAAAAAATGATACAAATGAACTGATTTACAAAACAGAAATAGACATACAGACTTAGTAAACAAACTTACAGTTACCAAAGAGGAAGGGGGAGGAGGGATAAACTAGGAGTTTGGGATTGAAATACACACACTACTGTATATTAAATAGATTACCAACAAGGACCTACTGTTTAGCACAGGGAACTATACTCAATATCTTGTAATAACCTACAATGGAAGAGAATGTATAAAAAAAGTATATTTTTATATATAAGTACAACTGAATCACTTTGCTGTACACCTGAAACTAACACAACACAGACTAACTAAATCAACTATCTTTCAGTAAAAATTTTAAAAAAGAAACTGAACAAAATTTTTTAAATATATATATATAAATTTTTTTTTTTTTAATTTTTTTAAGGCTTCAGGGAGGGATTTCACTACCCCTCCCACTGTGCTTCTGGATCTTTCCTGGGCCACAGACCACTCCCCACCTCTGAGAACCTGCATAAGTACACAGCCATGTTGGGGGCCCAGGGCTCCCCAAAGCCTGTCATGCCCAGATTAAGGAGACCACTGGGCGTGTGTCCACTGAAGGTCAGCACAGAGCAGGGCACAGCTGACCTTGAAGCAGCAGGGACTGCGGAGGCATCAGAGGAGGCTGAGCTGACCCAGGTGGCTCCTTC
>NW_020172178.1:5794800-5795658 GCF_003031525.2 Neophocaena asiaeorientalis asiaeorientalis
CCCCCAAATAAAGCCCCAGGCCAGGAGGTTCCAGTGACCCCACCTGTGCCGCATTTTTGGAGGGCAAGGGGGCAGACTCGGGGGGGCCGGCCACCACCCCGACCTCCCCCCGCCCCCGCCACTTTCCCGCTCATGAGTTTGGGTTGCACCACAAACAAGGGGTCTTTTCATCCAGCATTACCCACAGTGTTTCAGCCCCACACGCTTGGGAGCGGATCACATTGCCCACAACCAGGCCAGCTCACGGGAACGAGGCCTTAACTCGGGGGACAGGGATTATGGACTCTGCAGGGAGAGAGGCGAGATGAAAACAGCAGGGTGCTGGGGACCACCCTCCAGGGCGGGGACCTCGGAGGGAGGGCAGGGAGCATCCTAGGGGGCCTCCTGGACACACTGAGGAGCTGCTGCGGGTCAGCAGGAGTTCCCACAGGCGGGGCGGGGGCTGCAGGGGCTGCATGGGGGCGTGGAGCAAGGGCTCACAAGAAACCCTCGGCCCCAGGCCAGGAAATGCCCTCAGCAGAGGAGTGACAGCAGCAGGAACGGGGGCCCAGCGGCTGCACGGGGTGCTGGGGGCCTCCAGGGAGCTGACACCAAGGATCGCCCCCTCCCACCAGCCCACCACCGCCAACTGCATCTCCAGAGTAAGATGCCTCAGAATGGGGCTCTCCTCAGACCTTCCTGGCCCCCAAGGTCAGGGAAGCCCGAATATTAGCCCCTCTTCCCGGGGCCAAGCCAGTGCTTCATCAGGCCTTCAAAGGGGGGAGGGGCATGGGGGAGCCGTGCTGCTATCATCTCACCGGTTGCCCTGATGCTCCCCGCCACACACACACACACACACACACACACACACACACACAC
>NW_020172178.1:5795731-5797758 GCF_003031525.2 Neophocaena asiaeorientalis asiaeorientalis
TGGGCTCAAGGACACAGGAAGGGCAGTAACCAGTGGGGTCGAGGCCAGGACCAGAGCACCAGGTGTGGTGCGTAATGGCTTCACCCGCCAGGGAGCGGCTGGCGTAATGACCCGGAGCTGCACCCAGGCAGCTCAGTTAACCCCGAGATGGAGAGAATGCCTGCTGCCCGTCACAGTCACGCGTGGAGGGCTGGAGGGGGACCGTGCTCAGAGCTGGGGACCGGCCGGAGCAGGTCTGCAACCTCCTCTACACACAGAGGGGAGGGAGGAGAGGGCCTGTGTCCATGCCCCTGCAACCTACCCCACCTCACCCCACCGTCTGAAAAGCCATTTTCTTTGTTTTCAGATCCCGAAGGCCCCCTGGCCTTGTTTCGAGGATAAGGAGCTGCTGGCTGGGAGTGGGGGGCTGGGATCTACGGGGGAGACCTCTGCAGCCTCCTGGAGCCCCGTGGCCTCTTGGGCTTGGGTGTCCTACACATACACGTGAACCCACACACAAGGTCACCAGCGGGAGTGGCATCCATGGCTGCAGGGCAAACGGCAAGAGCCTGGCTTGAGGCTCCTGCAGACGCGGGGTGGGCGAGGGCTGCTGGTCACACATCCTGTGACTGTCCATCTCTAAGGGCAGACCTAAGCCTCAAGGGAAGGGCGGGATCTCAGTGGGTGCAGGAGGTAAGAAAGGGCAATTCCTGCCAGCAGAAGCCCTAAGGGCCTGCTCTGCACCGGCAAGGCAAGCAGACCCTGAGATGCTGCGTGGAGCCTGGCAGGAAGGGACAGAGCCCCCGACACCACGCTCACACGCAGAGCTTCCTTCTGTGCACAAGTGCAGTGCACGGCGCAGCAAGGAGTCGTCCAGATCAGCGCTGCCGACAGAACTCTCTGGAAGGACGGAGATGTTCCTTTTCTGCAATGACACGGTGCAAAGCACTGGCAAGGGGGCTAAGCGCAGCTCAGAAACTGAAACGCTCGTGTTACTCAATCCTAATTAAGTTGAATTGAAACAGCCTCATGTGACTAGTGGGCAGCTCAGGGCTAGAGCCAGGAAACCCTGAAGTGGGGTCGCCACCCGTTAGGCAGAGAGGACAGGAGTGTAGGTGAGACGAAGGGGCCCAAACTCAGAGGGCACAGAGTCAACAGGATGGTGACCAGGATGACACTGGACTGCTGGGTCTCCAGGTCAGGAGCAAAAGGTAGAGAAAGACTGGGGGCTTAGCCCGGGAGTGATGCTTCCCAGTACGGGCAGGAGACAGCTAGAGAAAGCCAGAAGCCGCTACCAGGGAGGTCGGCGGTGCCCAGCCACCCTGCCCTGTTCTAGAAGACAAGCCCACAGTGGGCATCAAATACCACCAAGAGGTCAGGATGAGAACAGGCCACTGGACCAAGCTGGAACTGCCTTTCCCGGGGTCCAGGACTGCCAGGGGCCAAGAAGCTGTGGATGGGAAGGTGGGCTGGGCCTCTGGTGCTCCTCGGAGGATTGGGTGGGGAAGGAAGGGAGCCGGGGGCAGGAAAACAGAAAGGAGAAGATTTTGTTTATTGCTTTGGACCAGGAAACATGAGCCTGTTTTCAGGGGAAGGAGCCCGGAGAGACCCGGGAACAAGAGGAGGGAGACAATGGTGGGGGGAGGTCCCACGGGAAGGGCTGGGAAAGGCGAGGAGAGGCGGGGAGCCCTCCCCGCCAGGGCAGAGGGTGCTGAGAGAGGGAGAAACCTGCTGCTTAATTTTCTGTCCCGTATAAGAGCGGTGTGTGCACGTTCCAGAAAACACAGAAAAAAAAGGAGAAAGGGCACGGCGGGAGCCTCCCATTGTCCCATCAGCTCCGAGAGATGTGAAGCGGCCGGGAAATCGAGCCTTCTGACCAGGGCAGAGGGTGGTGAGAGAGGGAGAAACCTGCTGCTTAATTTTCTGTCCCGTATAAGAGCGGTGTGTGCACGTTCCAGAAAACACAGAAAAAAAAGGAGAAAGGGCACGGCGGGAGCCTCCCATTGTCCCATCAGCTCCGAGAGATGTGAAGCGGCCGGGAAATCGAG
>NW_020172178.1:5799228-5802069 GCF_003031525.2 Neophocaena asiaeorientalis asiaeorientalis
CCCAGAGCTTCTGATTCCAAGACAAGAGCGTGCCTCCTTCTAGCCTTACAACCCGGGAGCCGACGGAAAGACAGATTTGGGAAGACAAAGAGATGCTTCCCCTGACAGTGGATGGGCTATTTTTGGAAATGGGTCGGCTCTTCTCCCAAGCTGCCGTCTGGGTGCCACTGGCCCAGCCTGCCTCTGCTCCCTTGACCGCAGCCTTAAAAGGCCCCCACCCCGTCTGGGGCGGCCTAGCACCCCACAACAGGGGTGGCAAAGGCGGCGCCTCCGTGCCGATGCCTGGCAGTCTATTCTAGCTCCCAGGGCGGGCAGCTGGGGGAGCAAACCGGGCTGTGTCCAGAGCTGGGGTAGGTGCTCAGGAAATGCAAGGCCAGGCTCAAACCCAGCTTTCCACTGCTGCCTGGGAGCCCCGCCGGGCGAACCAAAGCCAGCTCCCGGGGCATCCACACGGCGAATGTCGGCAAGGCAGTGTACAAACGGGCCTGTTTCACCCTCACGGCTAACGTGAGCTGACACCAGCCTCCCGGCCCTGCGGGCCAGGCTCCGTGATGCCCCAGCGTGGGGCCACGTCCTTGCCTCTGGCTCACCTGCTGATGGGCCATCTCCAGCTTGGGCAGCCCTGTGGGCCCAGCAGCTTCTCTCCCAGAGCTTCCCACAGTGGCTCTGCAGTCAGCAGAACCCCCAGGAACTTCTACAACCACGGGAGGCTCCAGGACCAACTGGGGCCCATCTCTGGGGGCTTGTCCAGGCAGTGGCACTTTTTAAAGTTTCCCGAGGTGATATCTAATATGCAGCTGAGGTTCGGAACCACTGATAAAAGCAAACGTGTATATAGCAAAGGAAACGATAAACAAGACGAAAAGACAGCCCTCAGAATGGGAGAAGATATTTGCAAACAAATCAACAGACAAAGGATTAATCTCAAAAATATATAAACAGCTCATGCAGCTCAATATTTAAAAAAAAAAAACAACCCAGTCCAAAAATGGGCAGAAGACCTAAATAGACATTTCTCCAAAGAAGATATACAGATGGCCCACAAACACATGAAAGGATGCTCAACATCACTAACCATTAGAGAAATGCAAATCAAAACTACAACGAGATATCACCTCACACCAGTCAGAATGGCCATCATCAAAAAATCTAGAAACAATAAATGCTGGACAGGGTGTGGAGAAACGGGAACCCTCTTGCACTGTTGGTGGGAATGTAAATTGACTATGGAGAACAATATGGAGGTTCCTTAAAAAACTAAAAATAGAATTACCATATGACCCAGCAATCCCACTACTGGGCATGTACCCAGAGAAAACCATAATTCAAAAAGAGTCATGTACCAAAATGTTCATTGCAGCTCTATTTACAATAGCCAAGACATGGATGCAACCTAAGTGTCCATCATCCAATGAATGGATAAAGAAGATGTGGCACATATATATAATGGAATATTACTCAGCCATAAAAAGAAACGAAATTGAAATATTTGTAGTGAGGTGGATGGACCTAGAGTCTGTCATACAGAGTGAAGTAAGTCAGAAAGAGAAAAACAACTATTGTATATTAATGCGTATTATGTGGAATCTAGAAAAATGGTACAGGTGAACCGGTTTGCAAAGCAGAAACAGAGATGCAGACACAGAGAACAAACGTATGGACACCAAGGGCGGGGGAAAGCCGGGGGGGCGGGGGATGAACTGGGAGACTGGGATTGACATATATACACTAATATGTATAAAACAGATAACTAATTAAACAAATAAAAATAAACCAAAAACAACAAGCAAAGAAAAGCAAACATGTATTTTTTAGTAACTGTTAAAAGGAAACAGGGAAGTTGGGGAGAGGAGAGGCAGCGGGATATATGAGTTACCATCCTGGGAGTGGGGGGCAGGTTTGTTTGTTTGTTTTGAAGTAGCTGAAGACCATTTGGTGCCAAATGGAACAAATGCTAAAAAGAAAGGCAAGTGGCCAAAGTGGCTTGATCACTGTCGGGTTTAAAACAAGAGGGAGACCTCGTCCAGTGCCTCCGGGCTGCCCATTCCTCACTCCGACATTTACTGAGCACCCACCATGTGCCAGGAAGACTGGACCCCGCCCTGGGGAAGGCTGTGGTCTTGGGGAGAGATAGGACAGCAAATGGCAAAAGTCCAGAACAGGTGGCCTCGTCCCGGGCAACCCCACACCAGGGAACCAGAGCCAGGCATTCTCCTCTAGCACCAAACCTGCTACCCAGCCCTGCAGGAGGTGATCGGATGGCAGAGGCAGGTAATTCCACCGGGGCACTCACCACAGCCCCTCACGAGGACAGGCTGGCCAGCCAGGGGTCTCGGTCTAAGCCAGTGCTGGACAGAGCAGTGCCTGTGTGTCATGGCAACCACAGCACCGCCACCACCCAGACCTGCCCCAAGCTGAGGGCCAGCCACCAGGCAAAAGACCTAACCACAAAGGTAACAACAAGAGGCAGGATGGGCAGGGCAGGTGGCCCTTTCCCTGTGGCTCTGCCAGTTGTAGAGGATGCTAGGGTCTCTGGGACCCTGGGCGGGGCCCATCCAAGCTTCCCGTTTTACAGATGGGCAAACAAGGGGCTTGCATTAGGTCAGGTCACGAGTGGGCTCAAGCTGCTCGTTCTGTGTCATCTAATCCACACAGAACAGCCCTGGAGGGCACAGCCGTGTCCCCAAAGCCCCAGATGTAGCGACCATATCACCCGTGTATGTATTAAGTGAGGCACAGGGGAAAGGGAGGGGATGGTTTATGTAAAAGTACCGGTTTCTGAGTGCACCCCTCACACGTAACTGTGGAAGAACTCTCAGAGAAGGTCACAGCTGGAAGCAT
>NW_020172178.1:5802099-5807889 GCF_003031525.2 Neophocaena asiaeorientalis asiaeorientalis
GAGAGGAGTACCACAGACCCCACCTGCCCAGCATCGCCCAGTCACCCATCAGCCCTCAGAGCCAGATGTGCCTGCTCCCCAGCTGTTCCTCCCGCCACGCCTGGCCTCTCCCCTGCTCTCCTCTGCTTGTACTGACCAGCTCCACCTCCCAGGCCCATCTCAGCTCCCAACTTCAGCCACCCCCTCCGCTGAGCTCCCGGCACACCTGAAGGGGTTGAGAGCCAAACTAGGGCACTTCCGAGAGTGAAAGGGGCTTGATGAACACTCATACGGGGACGAGGGGGGCACAGGTGGGCGCAGGCTCCAGCATCACGCCGGACGGCCCCCTCCTCACCCCACATGATCTGATGTGACTTGCCTCATTGCCCTGAGCCTTTTCCTCAGCAGAAACGGGGACCCCAGTGCATCTCAGCACCGTTGTGGCCAAGCCTGGGGCGGTTCCCCCTTCCCTTCCAAGTCTCCTCTGAGTGCCTTTAGGGCTCCGGGCAGTTTGCTCCAGGGTTTCCGGCTTTCCCAGGCATGGCATTTCCTCCACTCTAAGATACCATCAGTCACAGATGCCCAATTTTCCAGAGTAAGGGAGGGGAAGACCGTGCAGTAAACACACACACTGATTCTAAGATGCAACCTGCACTGCCACAGGGGAGGGGAAAAAGCCCATCTTTGAATTCAGGAAATAACAAATGACGAAGGCCTCTGGCCAATGGGGAAGCAGGAAGGAGGAAAGGGAAACAGACCCTCACCTACGTCCCAGGGCTCCCGGCTTCTGCTTTGGTTAAGTGATGCTCCGCACCTCTGTTTAAACATCATACACAGGGTGATCCCAAGAACACTTACAAACGAGTCGATAAAACTCCTGATCCTTCTGCCCTGCTCCCCAGACAGCAGAGGCCAACAGTGGCTCATTCGAGGGCAGGCAGGCACTCATCACCAGGGGACTGACCCAGCCCCAGACCTGCCCTATCACACTCCACCCACCTGCCCGCTCTGGCCTGTGGCAGAGGGCAGCAAGAGGGGGAACGTGTGACAATGACCAGCTCTGGGTGCCTGGCAAGAGGGGCACCATTCCTCCCCGTTCATGATCAGAGGAGCATTGCATCCCTTTAGCAGACAAGTCTGTTCCTCTGTCGCCAGGCTTTGGGGAAGCCACTGGGGTCCCCTCATCGCCTCCCCAGCTCTGATGGAATCCCAGAGCACTCCCTGCCTGGATCCCAGGCACCCAGGCTGCAGGTGTGGGCAGAGCACCGTGGGTGTAACTAGCCTGGGGAGAGGTACAGTGACGCCGCAGAGAGACAGTCTGTCGCCCACAGGTGCTGCTCTACCCGAGCCCCAGGGCGGCTCAGGACTGACCCCTGACCCCACAGGTCAGGAGTCACAAGCAGGCAGATGGGGGTTGGGGGCAGGGCTTTGGGGCAGACCCTCCTGATCTGAGAACCTCAGAGAAGTTTCTCTCCCATGACCACAGTCACAGCTATTGCCACCCTGGAGGCCCCAAGCTTCCTGCCCCTCTGTCCCCAGCCCGGCCGCCACCACGACAGACCCCAGGTTAATGCTCCGGAACCGCCGCTCCCCAAGCCCGGCTACATGAATCACCGTGAGCGGCACTCAGAATTCAGACTGAGTAACCACTCAATAAACGTCTGCTCTTGTCTTCCTTCCTGCTTGAAGGGTGAATTCTCTCAGCCACCCAGCCCTGCCCGCCCACCTCCCTGACTATTCTCTACTCGCTGTTCTGTACTCACACAACCAGATGCCCAGCTCTCTGGGTGTCCCATTACAGTGGGTTCAGGAATGCCCTATGCTTGCATGCCTCCCCCGACAGGGAGCTCCCCACTCCAGATGCAACCTAGTCCACCTGGACCGCTCTTGTCTGTGAGGGCTGAAATCCGAATTGCTGGAACTTTGGGGGTCCACCCTGGGGGGCTACACACAGCACTGACCCCGCTGGGCTGACAGCTCTCCCCGCCCAGCAGCAGCCCCCCAGCCCCAAAGCTTTTCTTCCCCCGGCTCAATGTTCTGGTTCTTTCTGTTCCCATGAGGAGGCTTCCAGGCCCCGGGCCTCCCCCACGCGTCATGAGAACACCTCGCAGGCCCTGGGCTCTTGGCGCCCATGGTCCAGATCCACCTGCAGACCTGCTGCTGCTGCTGGAATGCCACCCCCCTTCCATTCAACTAGACAACAACTCATTTGACTCTGACACAGAGTGGGCACAAGGGCCCCCCTCAAGCATGTGTCAGGGGGTCCCCCATCCCCACCCCGAGGAGGCAAGTCTGCAGGGTCCAGGTGACGGTGGAGGGTCACTGAACCCATCCTTTAAGGCTCAGTTCTAGGACCAGAGTAGTATCATCCTCAAGACACAGATGAGGCTCCGAGGTGCAGTAAGCTGCCACCTCACACGCGCTGCACAGTTTACACACATCACCACACTCCCTCCTCCCTCAACCCAAAGGCGGGCAACGGCTTCCCACTTTGCAGATGAAAAAACAGAGGTCCACAGGGGTCCTGGAACTCGAGCAGGGTCGTAGGCTTCCAATTCCTTGTGCTGATGACAAGGACAAACACGGCACAGAAAATCCCCACGGGTGCAAAACACAGACGACGAGCGGCAGAGGATTTCCTTGCTAATCGCGCTGCCCCGGGAACGATACGAAACCAAGTGTGTGTCCTAAGAACTCAGAGGCCGGGCCATAGGTAAGGGGTCTGCTGGGGCCACAACAGCAGAGGGAAACCAGCCTGCAGGGAAGCGAGGGAATGAAAAATGTAAGTGAGGAGGGACTCCGTGCGCGGAAGCCTGCGCTTTCCCCATCCCACTGATGTCCGGAACCGTGAACCGTCATGCCAGGAAGCAGGACAGCATGACTGAGCCTCTGGGTCTGGACTGAGAACAGGTGCCACACCTTTGCTACACAGGTCCAGCCCCTGGAGCTCCCGCCCCATCCTGCCTGTGTCCATCTACAGGGGGCCCTGCCCAGGACCAAGCTCCGGACAGCCTTCCACTGTTGGTGGGGGTCTCCCGTGAGACTCTCAGGCTGTCCCGGTCCAGAGGGGCAGCAGGCACAGGGCGGCAGGCGCAGACTGACACCGGAGGCCAAGACTGATTCCCCAGACTGATCCCAGGCCCCCCAGCCAGCCCACGGGACTGGGAGCAGGTCACCATATGGCTCCATGCCTCAGTTTCCCCACCTGCGATATGGGACCATTTGGGAGCTCTGAACAGAATGGAGCTGGGACTGGGACACCCTCTGTGGTAAACTGTGAAGTGATGGGCACACCCTGGTCCCACCCTGGGTTACAGGCCAGTGAGCTCCTTACCACCAGCCCCCTTTGGTATGTGGCCCTGGGGGCTCCGTACCCCAAGGCCAGTACCCCAAGGCCAGTGACTGGATGGTCAGGGTCAGGATGCGGAGGGAGGGGGAAAAGCTTATTCAGCCTGCCCCATTGTCTTTACTGACCTTTGCCCCCAGGCCTGACTGGGTTTAGGAAAAGCTGCCTTATTAGCATCCAGCCCAGGAGCTGCTGAGCTGGGAGGCCCCTCATAAGAGACCTATTCAGGGCCAGAGGCCCAGACCACCCTCGCTCCATCCTCCCTTTAAACCAACAAAAACACAAGCAGGAGGACAAACCCATCTTATTTTGAGAAGCTCAAATTTTTAATCCAAACTTTTAAAAGTAAACAGGGCCCACACAAAGGCTGCTGGAGGTCCCGGTTTCTGTGGGTTACCTAAAGGGGAGTGGACCCCGTGGTGTGATGGGGGGACTGGGACAAATGTGAATGGGGACGTGGCGGGGAAGGGAGAAAGAAGGTGGGACACCCAGGATGGGGAGGGGGAGGGGAGAATTGTTGAAAATACTTCTGTTTGGAAATTGCATCAGTTCAAAGTGGCAAACCTGACCTTCTGATGTTTGGGGTTCGCCTGCCTCAGTTTGCCCCACCGGATTAGAGTAAAGAGCATCCCGGTCCAGACTTTAGTCAGCCCAGCCCAGACCTCTATCAAAACAAAACAAAACAAAACAACCCAGAGAAAGGCCTATTTGCATCCCCATTCACAGGCCCACCAGGCCCAGCCCCAGCCAGGGACGGCCTGGAATACCGATGGGCCACCACCCACCACAGCTGCTTAGGGCCCTTTACGGCATCCTGAAGGGCTGCAGGTACCCTGCAGCTTCCGAGAGAAGACTACAGGGCCACTGCTCCCCAGCACATCCACAAGTGCCACCGGACACCGGCTCAGTCGCAGACATTCAAGCGAGCTGTCTGTCTAAACAGCAAACAGAGTTTCAAAGAGAACACCGATGTCTATCTGGCAAACCCCCAACAGGTCCCTCTCTTTTTCCTGAGGAGCCTTGGAAGAAGTATGCACGGCAAGGATTCTGACAACTGTCGAGGCCCACTGTGTGTAGGGATAAAGGGGGCACTTTGGGTTTTGCCCCACTCTACAGAAGAGCAGAAAGGGGCTCAGGGCAGTTACGTAACTGGCCAAAGAGAAGAGGGAAGAGTGTAGACTTGAACACGAGACAGTCTGAGCCCTCTGGGTAACGGGGTTATCAGCCATCTGCTCAGTGGTCACCGATAAGGAAGTGACACTTCCCAGGACAGGAGAAGGAGGGCAAACGTGGGTCAGGAACCAAGAATAGGGAGTCAGCAGTGTCAGCTGATGAATATAATCGGCCATAATGACAGCGGGCTGCTGGAGAGGCAAGCCAGCCCGCGGGTCTGGGCGGCAGAGGACCCCCAGGGCACCACCCAGGCAACTGGGACTGAGACATCTGAATCTCAGTTGCTTTCCCAGGAAACGCTCAGAACCTCTCTGAGCCTCCGCTTGCTTGGCTGTAAAATGGGGATAAGGGCCCGAGGCACAAGCCTGGTATCTGACTCCTTTCGCCACCACCCAGACCGAGGCCTGTTGCCTGCCTCCATCTCTGGCTCGCTCTCCACTCAAAACTACATGTCCAAGTACAGAAAAGTGTTTTCTAGGAGATGGGCCTTTCCTTGTTTCCAGGCATCCTACTCATATAGTTGGGAGAACAACTCAAGGCCACGCCTGACTTTATGAGACAAAACTGAACAACAGCGATGCCACCTGTAACTGAAATTCATGATGATAATGCTGAATGTTTATGTCACCCCAACACAAAGCTTTGCCACCACCAAATCTGTGGCGGTCCTGTTCCGAGTGTGCGTGGGACTGGTGGCAGCATGGGTTCTGCAGGAAACCCTACAGCTCCACCCGTCCCGCCCTCCCCCAGTGGGGTGGGAACCTCACTCCTGCTCCGTTCACTGAGGCAGCAAAACGCCGAGCCAGACGGGGTCCGCGTCTCCTTGTCCAAAACATGACAGAACTTCTCAGCAAATATGCTCTGACACTCCGGAGCTTCAGCGCCCTGCTGAGAATCGCCCTCGCCAAGTGTCATTGATGACGCAGCTGAAAGCCAGAAACGTTTCATTTCCTAGCCACAGGCAGGACTGCAGCAACCCCCCGCCTCGAACTGCACTCGGGCAAACCGAGGCCCAGAAATCTGACCCTCCCAAGGCCCCCAAGAAGCCGAGGCCGGAGAGGCTGGGCCTGGGACTCCTCACTTCCCAGATGGTGCAACCTTTACATATTAAACCGCCTAACGCTGAGCTACTCCCACTGGCCTTAAGGAGACTGCTGGTGGGAGGTGGGGTGGATACAGAGTTACCGAGAGAAACCCAAGTTGTAGCCTTAGATTGCTAATCAGTAACAAAATATCCCTCTAAACCTAGTCCTGCCCTGAACTCACAGGCTGGGAAGGTAAACGAAGGAACA
>NW_020172178.1:5807936-5809264 GCF_003031525.2 Neophocaena asiaeorientalis asiaeorientalis
ACAAAAGAGAGAGAGCCCTGTCCCCACCCCACCCCCCCTCCAGGCTGTCACTCTGGGGAAGAAGAGTCACTTAACGCCTAGATACACTTTCTCTGAACTAGGAAAGCCTTTAAGGAGAACCTGAAAGGGCTGTTTAATCTCCACCTTCAGGCAAAGAGTTCAGGCAGCCGCAAATGCTACCAGAAGCCACTAAAAAATGTGGAAGGACAGGGAGATGGGAGAGGGGACAGGCAGCAGGCAGAACCACTGATCAGAGGGCTGGGGATGCGGGCCGGCTGCTCCACTCCCACAGAGCCCTCTGCCTTGGGCCTGACAGTCACACAGGCGTGGAAGACAGTAGCTGAGCTTTCCTGAGGCCAAAGGTCCTCCCACCCACACCCTGGCCACCGCAGACGACTGTGGCACTTCCTGTAAGGTGCCCAACAGTTTACAAACCCTTCAGAGGCTTTTATCTCCACCTCAAATCCAGGAGGTAGGGATTATCGGCTCCATTCTACAGATAAGGAAACCGAGGCCTGCAGAGACAAAAAGCCAGGATTCATTCCAAGCCCGTATTCCTCTGGAAAGTTTTAGAGCCTGGGTTGAGAAAGGTTCCTGAGCCCTGAGAAAGGCAGGACTAACAACAACCGAGGAAGGCTCTTAGCCCCGGGTACTCTGGCCCACCTGCCTCTGATCCTTCCCAGCGGGCAGGCAGCAGGGAGGTCAGGTGGAATTCCAGCCCCAGCACACAGGTGAACACTGCTTAGGTTTGGGGCTGCCTGTTGCTCCAGATAAGAGAGGGAATTTCACTTTCTCTCAAAGGGCCTTTCTTTCTTTCTTTTCCATTAAAAACTTCCCGCTCCCGGACAACGGTTTCCAGGCAGGGAAGCGGTGCCTCCGGCCAGCCCTACAGTGCCAGACTCTGATACTGATAAACTCCGCAGGAGAGAAACTTTTCTGGGGTCTGGCGGTCCCCGGCCCGCTGCGTATTCAGAGGAGCAGGGACACGCCTCCATCACTTAACCAGAAAATCACCACCCAAAGCCCCACTGCGGGTGGGCTCGGGATCCCTCTGGATGCCAGCTGGAGGAGGAGTCTGGAGTGGCGGCCGCCCGCGGGGGAAGGGACTCTGGGCCCGAGACCCGCGCCGCCAGGCAGGTGCCGTCCTTACCGTGCAGGCCGTTGGGGATGCTTCGGTGGTGCGGTGGCGCCGACAGGTCGTCCAGGGACCTGCGCGTTGCGACAGCCTTGCCGTCCGGGGCCTTGTGCGGCCCGGGGGGCAGCAGCGGGGGCGGGACGTGGTGGTGGTGGTCGGGGCTGCCGCCGCTGCCGGCGCTCGACGTGCTGCT
>NW_020172178.1:5809302-5809477 GCF_003031525.2 Neophocaena asiaeorientalis asiaeorientalis
CCCCCCCCGGCGCGCCGCAGGCGCCGCGCCAGCTCCTCCTTGCTCCAGCGCAGCAGCTCCTCGTCCGGCACCTGGCTCAGCTCCTCCGACGACGCCGCCGCCGCCGCCGCCGCCGCTGCCGCCGGGGGCTTCGCCATGGCGGGGCCGTCACCGCGGCATCGCCCGCGCCCTCGCC
>NW_020172178.1:5809757-5844578 GCF_003031525.2 Neophocaena asiaeorientalis asiaeorientalis
CCACTGGCGGTTCAAGTTTCTGCGCCGGGAGGACGCGGCCTCGGCCAATCCCAGGGCTACAGGGCGCTTTTAAAATGCAGGTACGGCTGCAAGGAGGGGGAAGGTGGGAAAGGTAGGGCAGGGCTTCCCTTAAAGGAGACGCGCGGAAATGGTCGCCCAGCCCCTTCCTGGGCCCGCGTGCCCCGCCCGGCCTCCCCCGCCCCAAATAAACAAATACCCAAGATCCGAAGGACAGCTCCCCTTCTCCCTCCCGGGGGCACCAGAGTCCAGCTTAGTGTGAGGTACGACGGACAATAAGACTCTGACACGGGGGTCGCTCTCCCCGGCGGCAGAGCGGCTCTTTGTCCCCTTCCCTGCCCCCGGCTCCTCCGCCCCCATTTCCACCCCCGTCCCCTGCCGGAGCGCGCCGAGGTTGCGGCGTTCCATTCCAGCCCCGGGTTGCGCACCGGGAAGGCCATGCCCTCGCCAACCGTCCCGGAGCACGGTCCGTACCCTCTTCCCTGCCAGGAGGGGGCGAGGGCGCCGGGGACATGCACCGTTCCCCCGCCAACCCGACCGCTCGTCCCGGAATTCGGGAGAGAATCTGTGATTCACGACGTGGAGACCACTGGGGAAGGTGGAAGATGGTCTCCCACTGGGGTCTTAACTGTGGGGGCGCCGAGTCGGCGGCGAAAAGCCTTCCCCACCGCAGCCTGGCCCGGCACCCGGGTCCTCCCACTGTCTGTGTGAGTCCGTCTCGTTTATCCTCGCGTCCCTGAAGTGCATTTACTGCGCGTCTGCTGCCAGCCGGCCAGAGGTGGGCGTCCCTCCCCCGGGACCCGCAACGAGATAAAATCCGCGCACTCGACCGTGAGCGCCACGGCCTGACGCGCGCGCCCGCGCAACAGCTGATGTCCCCATTTACAGCTGTTCAGCCATTCATTGGACAACTGTGTACAGCCCCTACTGTAAGCCAGGCCTCTTCTAGACCACTGGGGGATTCTGTAGCGGACAACGGCAGAGGCCACTGCCCTCTGGCGGGGGGGGGGACTTTGCACCCTGCGGGGAGGAGGGGAGAGGAGATAATAAATAAACTAGATAGCTATGAGTCTGTAATAAGTGCTGTGCAGGGGATTAAGACAAGCTGATGTCACAGAAAGTGATTATCAGTTACTTTAGATCCCGTGGTCTGGGAGGACCTCTGAGGAGGTGCATCTAAGCTGATATCTGAGTGACACGAAGGACAAAGATAAGGGGGAAGGGCACTCCAGGTGAAGGGAACAGCTAGTGCAGAGGCCCAAGTGTTGGCCTGTTAGTGGCCTATTCAAAGAAGGCCAGTGGGGCTGGGAGGGGGCTCGGGAAGAAGAGTGAGAGATGAGGTCAGAGGGGCCAGATCATCCATGATTCTAAGGCAGCTGGGAAAGCAGTGGGGAGTTAGCAGGATGCAATATGACCTGATTTGCCCTTTAAGAGACTCACTCTGGCCCATGTGTGGCGAAGGGATGGGGGTGGGGGGCGTTGCAGAGAGGTCCAGATTCAGGACCTCATTCCCCACCCTTCTCCCTCTCTCTCCATATAGATGTTCAGGGAGAGGATGTGCCAGGCAGAGCATAGCTTTGAGGGTCAAGCTCCAGGGTAGCTGAGGTTCCCCCAGGCAGGTGAGCCTGCTGGGGGTCACCCTCCCCACTGGGGCACTGTGCTTCGAGGACCCAGCCCAGGGCATCTGAGTTTGAGTTTGAGGAGAAAAAGGGTTCCAGCTCCCGCTTGGGAAGGGTACAGGTAGGTCTTCCTTACGCCAAAAGGCCAACCAGATTAAATAGCTCACTGGAGGCTCTCCCCAGAACAAAGCCTGAGCTGGGAGAGTGAGGGGTGAGCACAGGACACATGGGCTCACTAGGGAAATTGCTGAGATGGTTAACACTGCTTGTGGGAACCGCCACCCCAACTTTGTGTGTGGCCCCAGGTGGTTCCCATGGCCTGCATCTCTGCCCTCTGATCCTGCAGAGCTAGCAGCTTCAGCTGAACTCTCCAAGAGAAAAAAAAAAAAAGCCTCCATCTAGACGGGGCTTGCTTGCATCATCTACAGACTGTGGGACCATGGGTCCCCCTCACCAAGACTCAGGAGAGCATCCCTAACATCCCCCTGGTGCAGCAAAGACAAGGTGCTAGAGATGAGGCTCCTGGGTGGGTGGTCCCAGGGACAGTCTTTGCTCTCCGCACCGTGGCTGGACAGGCTGGGGCAGAGCAGGTTAGACGGCAGGAGATTGAGAGGGTCCAGAGCTAAAAAAGGGTCCTGAAGCAAGGGGAACCGTCTAAGCCAGAGCCCCCTCCCTAAGGGTCCTGCAAGAGGTGCCAAGCCCCCTCGAACACTCACCATCCAACAGACCCTGTACCCCGAGCCAGGATCTGAAATGTCAAGTGTCTTTGCTGTTTTAGCTCTGCTTTGTCATGAAATCCGTAAAACCAAATCATGGACCTCTAATACAGTAATTCTCTACATGCCCAGTAAAAGTAGTTGTGGGTCTTTTAAAAGATAAAGATGTACCACCACTCCCCAATTGTTTTTCTTCTGAATCTCCAGGACTGTGTGTGTCCATTTAAAGCCACACAAATGTTTTTGAGAGCCAGTACACTAATACATAGTAGACAAAATAATTCCCGATCGCGGTGTCTGTGAACCTGGGAAATGGTGAGAGCACACTGGCAGTAAGCAGACTGTCTCCTCACTGGGAGGGGATGGGGCTTTCTTATCTCCTCTGTGGCTGGGGCCCTGAACAGAGACCTCAGAGCAGCCATTATTTGCTGTTTGCTGAGTGAATGTGTGACCCTTCAGTACGTGACCAATTGAGTCTGAGCCCCTCATTTTGAAGATGAGGAAACTGAGCCCCAGAAGGGAAATGACTTGCCCAAGGTCACTTTCATTCACTCATTTCCTGAACACACAAGCATAATTGGTTAAGTATTTATGCATAAATTCATATGTGTATGTGCAATCCCATATGCATTGTGCACGCGTTGTGAGTACCACAGAAGAGCCGGGCAAAACACATCATTGTGGGAGCATCCTAAGGCAGTGGGAGCAGCTTCCTGGAGGAGGTGACCCCCTGGTGAATCTTGCAGAGTGAGTAGGAGTTTATCAGATTGTAGATGGGGAAGGTGAGGGTTGGGATAATCCAGGTGGAGGGAACAGCAAAGCCAAGGCCTAGAGGTGAGCAATGGTGAGGGGTTTGTGTAGACACAACCACGCCTTATTGCCGGAACATACAGGAAAGGCAGA
This sequence comes from Neophocaena asiaeorientalis asiaeorientalis, assembly GCF_003031525.2. Classification (NCBI taxonomy): domain Eukaryota; kingdom Metazoa; phylum Chordata; class Mammalia; order Artiodactyla; family Phocoenidae; genus Neophocaena; species Neophocaena asiaeorientalis. The sequence continues at coordinate 5,813,014 of NW_020172178.1, forward strand.
GAACAGCGGGGAATAGTCACAGGGGAGGTGTGGCCCCTCCCTGGGGCTCTGATAGTTAACACCAGCAACAACAGCAATAATAATAACTAGCACCTCCTACCACTTACCCAGCACCCAGTGGGTGCCAGGGATTCTAAACCAGCCCTCACGTGATGATCAGAATGGTGGTGTCATTAGCTCTTCAGGATTTAACGTGGATTCCCGTTGGCTGGGTTGTTTGTCTCCACGAAGCTCAGACCACTGTGTGTGAACTTATGGGCAGTGTTCAGAGGCTGCTGGATGCTCAAGGGCTCTGGTGTGGCCAGTGGAGGTTTGCGTGGTGGCTGACTATTTCTGCAGGTCAGCAAGGTAGTGGCAGCTGACCAGGTCTGGGGCTGGGCTCTGGGGTTTCTTCCCTGCACCCCACCTCAGGGAGGATCCTGAACAGGGGAAGTCACCATGCACAGCTGAGGGGCTATGATGAAAAATCAGGGCTCATGGAAAAGCAAGTGTAATTATTATTAATAAAGGATAGTGTTGGTTCAGCACTTTTTTTTTTTTTGCCACGTGACTTGCGGGATCTCAGTTCCCCGACCAGGGATTGAACCCCAGGGCCACAGCAGTGAAAGCCCAGAATCCTAACCACTAGGCTACCAGGGAACTCGCAGCTGAGCACTTTTTATGTATCTACCCAGCACCGTGCTAAGGCTTTACAAGGATTGTCTCATTGAGCCCTCGCTGCAGTCCTGTGAGTTAGGAGCCTCTATCCCCATTTTACAGAGGGGCAAACTGAGGCTCATAGGTTAAGTCACTTGTCCAAAGTCACATAGCAAGCAAGTGAATGAGCTGGGATTGAAACCCACGACCATCTCAGCCCAAGAGTGCACCTTACCCCATAGACTACAGCCTCCTCTACTACAATTGCTCTGTGACATCCCTTTCACTGTGACTCTGGTTCTACAATGTGGAGGCCTACGCTGTGCCCAGACCATGTCCATCACCCAGCTTCCTCCTACTTTAGCCTTCCACATTGTCACCAAGCCAGAGAGACTCCCTGAGCCTCTGGATGGACCACTTGGAAGAGCTTTCCAGCTCTTCCTGCTGACAGATCAATCACTGCATGTTGTTAGCTCCATCTCACAGCTCCTCTCTCACCAACTTGCTGGTGACCCTAGGCCAGTTCCTTAACCTCTCTGAGCCACAGTTTTCTCATACGAGCCTTCCTCCACAAGGGCCAGTGTCAAGCAGCTAGCAGGGCTCTTGCCCAGCTCTGGAGAGATGCACGTGCCTCCCTTCCCTGCGCGTTCTCCCCACCCTCTGGATCAGGACAGTCTTCCCATAATGTACATTGAAATTGCACCCGTTTTCCAGATGCAAACCCTGAGGTACATTGAAACAAGGGCTGTCCAGGAAGCCTAGTGCTTGCCCCTGGCAAACGGGGCTACAAAGGATGCCGGCTCTAGCCCTGGGCTGCCACCAGCTTTCTTCTGGGATGGGCGCAGCATGGAATATAGGGTTTAGTGATGAAGTGTCTCAACTCCCACATTTTTAGGTGGGGAAACTGCACTGATGCTGGGGCCACCAGTAGGCAAGTTTGCAGGGATGTCGACCCCCTGGAGGGCAGCACTCGGCGGCCTGGGGGGATGGTGGACTCGTTCACTCACACCATTACCCAATGGTCAGGCCCTGTTCTGGGGATCAGGAAGTCAGTGATGCATAGGATGGTTGCCTGGAACTGCTGATGTCACAGGCAAAAGCCTCAAGGTTAACCTGAGGGCAGTGGGAACCACAGAAGAGTATAGAGCAAAGAGAAAACTGGCAGACTTTTGTTTGATAGCAGGTGACAGGAGGTGTGAGGGGAAGAATGGATCAGAGAGGGTCCGCTGAGGCCAGGAGACAGGCAGGAGGCTGTAGAGCCAGGCTGGCCAGAGGCCAGGGCAGAGGTGGGGGAAAGGTGCCTTTAGGGACCAATGGTGGGGGGGGCGGGTGTCAGCATCTGCGTCCCTCCTCCCCGTCTCTCCCTTCCCAGCTGGAGCCGCCGAAATACCCTCCTCCCCTTTCAACTGCTGACATCCACTCAGACCATTGCCCCGAGGAGCAGGGCAGGGAGGGATGCTCAGTCACGGGGAAACTGAGTCAGGGGAGCTCTCTGCAGGACCAGCTCCCACCTCAGCGCACTTAGAAACGCTATTCTTATTATGAGCGATTTCCTGTCACAGCAAACCGCAGAGCAGCAGGTGCCGGAGCCCGGCTGCCCGGCTTAAGGAATCACCACTTTCGCCGGCCCCTGGAGCCCCTCCTGGTCACCTGGGCAGCCCACCTGACCCCAGGGTAAGCACGATCCTGAATGCTGCGTTGCTTATTCCTGTGCTTTCACAATACTGTATTTCTCCCTTCTAATATACTGCTTAATTTTGCATGCGTCTGAACTTTATTTGAATGGTATTATACTTCGTGTGTTCTTTGGCAACAAGCTTTTAAGTCCTGTATTATTATGTTGATATATGTAACTGTGGTTCATTTATCTGTGCGGCTGGCTGTATAAAGAGGTTTCTCAGCCTCAGCATGTTGACAATTTGGACTGGAGAAGTCTTTATTGTCGGGGCCGGCAGGGGCCGGTCCCTCAGCACTGCGGAATGTTTACCAGCATCTCTGGCCTTCACCAGTTAGATGGAAGTGGCACCCCTGCCCCTATGGTTGTGAAAACCAAAAATGTCTCCAATCTTACAACATGATACAGATGAACTTATTTACAAAATAGAAACAGACTCACAGACTTAGGAAACAAATTTTTGGTTACCAAAGAGGAAAGCCGGGAGTGGGGGGAGGGATAATTTAGGAATTTGGGATTAACAGATACATACTGCTATATATAAAATAGATAATCAACAAGGACCTACCGTATAGTACAGGGAACTAGACTCAATATTCTGTAATGACCTAAATGGGAAAAGAATCTGAAAAAGAATAGATATATGTATATGTATAACTGAACCTCTTTGCTGTACACCTGAAACTAACACAACATTGTAAATCAACTATACCCCAATATAAAATAAAAATTAATAAACAAACCCAAAAATGTCTCCAGACCTTGCCAAATGGCCCCTGGGGGCAAAATCTCCCCCGCTGAGAACTCTGCCATCTAATTTCCATTGCATGAATACATTACCTTTACTTTTCTCCTGTTGAAGGACATTTGTTTCTAGTTTTTTTGCTGTAACCAGCAATGCTGCCATGGACATCCCCGTACATGGGTCCTGATGCTCAGGAGCACAAGCTTCTCTGGGGTCTGTACCCTCACGGCTTTCAGAGCACAGGAGAAACCCAGGTCAAATTTTATATTCGAGGCACCCAGTATATTAAGGGAGAAAAAAAAAGAAGAAACAGTATAGCAGCCTTGCCTACCATGACTTCTTTGAAATGTTTATTTTATCAAATTGCCGCTTTTGGGGCTTCCCTGGTGGCGCAGTGGTTGGGGGTCCGCCTGCCGATGCAGGGGACGCGGGTTCGTGCCGTGGTCTGGGAAGATCCCACATGCCGCGGAGCGGCTGGGCCCGTGAGCCATGGCCGCTGAGCCTGCGCGTCTGGAGCCTGTGCTCCACATCGGGAGAGGCCACAACACACATGCACAAATACAATGCTACAAGACTTATGCTACTTGTCAGATATGCAGGGTTTACTCCAGGTGATAAGTTCCAGACCCCAGACACATGGTCTTTGAGGCCAGCTGTGTATCTCTGTGACTGCCGGCATCGCTGTGCTGGGAAGCGTGAAGCCCAGGCGGGCGGGCCCACCTGTGATGGGTGGTTTTCATCTGCCTCCCCACAGCTGCACTGTCCTTGAGGACAAAGCCCCCTCTTCTCCAGGGCCCTCAGGGGCCTGGGCCCCGTGGTGTTCCATGGGTGTCTGCAGCTGCGCCATCTGCATGAGACACCCCCGTGCTACGCCCATCCAGCCCCTACAGCCTCCAGATGCCTTGCACCCCAGGCCTTGGAGGCTGCCCTTGGCCCAGTATCTACAGCCAGCAACGCTGCCCCTCCCGGCCCTGCCCTCTGCAGACACCGGAGACCAGCCTCCCCCAGTGCCTGAATGTTTTATGCCCTGATGGTGGAAGAAGTCGGTGACGACCTTAATTGTTAATGTGGCTGCCCGACCGCAGCACCAGCCTTCCCCGCCCTCTCTGTCTGCCCCTCCTGTTTGATATAGCAACAGCAGTAACAGTAATTCCTCCTGTGACCTGCTCTGGGCGAGGCTGGGCTGAAGTCAAGTTGTCCCCCCAGCCCCCAGTTGAGCCCACAGCTGAGCAGAGAAGCTGTGACATGAATAACTTTAAAACTGGACCATCAGGTTCACCTTTTTGTTCGTCGCTGCTCCCTGGTGCCCTCCCAGCAGAGAGCCTGGGGACTTAGTGAGTGCTTGTGGAATAAATGAACGGTACAGGGGGAAGCTGGGTTAAGTAGAAAAGCCCTGGAGTTAGAATCTGTGTCTCTGACTTGATATTTCCTAGCAGGGTAGCCCTGGGGAGTCCTGCCCTTCTCTGAGCCTCTGGATCTTACCTGGAAATGGAATCATTCCAAGCCTCCTCCTGGGGTAGAAAGATACTCAAATGCACAAGAAAAGGTAGGCCTGAACCACAAGCCACACAATGAGGCAGGTGGGGTGCTGGTCTGCTAGGGGAAGGCCTGGGAATGCCCCAGAGCCCAGCCTGAGACTCTGAGACCCTAAGAGAAGAGTTGAGCCTTCTTTCCAGAACAGGCTCAGCACCCCCAAGACCCAATACCAGGACACACCTTTGCAACGAAGAATCACATCTTAGCATCCTAAGCGCTCAGAGCCCCTGTAAACAAGTCAGTGTCCTAAGGAGGCAGCTAGTCAGGCTAACTCTGAACAAGGCCAGTGGGTCAGCGCAGTGGTTCTCAGCTCTGGGCTTTGGTTAGAATCACCTAAAAGCTGGTAAAATGCAGACGCTCAGACCCCACCCCAGATCCGTTCCATCAGAATATCTGGAGGATGGGAGTCCATCAGGCAGGGCTGAGAAGTGCTGGGTTAGATGAAGCTCTTGTTCATTGGCAGCAGGTTTCCCTAGGAGCCACTCTCTACAGTATCTCCAAAAACTAGAAGACTATGGAACAATGCATTCGAGATTCTGAAGGAAAATTATTTCAGTATCCGGTCAATTAAGTATGAGGGTAGAGTATGACAGGCTCAGATTAAAAAAATAAAAATTACCTCTCAGACATTCTTTCTCTAAACTTAGGAATTAAATAAAGAAACGAGACGACCCAAATTCAGGAAATGGGGAATCCCAAAGTGATGGTATAGGGAAGTGGGACAGGGAGGGCTTCAGGGCTAGAAGCAGTCAGTGCAGATTGGAACAGGGAGGGAGGGCTCCAGGAGGATCTGGCCAAGAAGGAGAACACAACTCATGGAGTCCCTGGGGCCTTGGCTGTCTTGAGAAGAACATTAGAGCTCTGTCAGAGAGTCTGGTGGTGAAATAGTGACAAGCACAAAGAAAACCAAGCAAGTCAAAATAAGGAGGCAACTAATAATCACCAGGGAAACCCAGAAGTCCTACAAGGAAGGAAATACAGTCATAGGACATATCGTGGCTCTGTTGGCCATAGTGTTTAAATAGTATAATATGTAAACAACATTGATTTAACCAAAAAATTGCGATACAGTTATACTAGGAGGGTGGGGGAAGGGGTGGCATGTGTGAGGGTGGGCGCATGAGTAGACTAAACCTTCCTGGTCCCTAAGAGAAAGGCAGTGGTACTACCTAAACTGGAGAGTCAAGAGCAGCGTAAGTGCGTTGTTTTCAAATGTGGAGAAAAGTCACAGAAGAATCGAAAGTAGTTGCTTCTGGGAAGCAGGAATCAGGGACGGAGCCATGAGGCAAGGGATTGTTTTTTGGGTTTTTTTCTTGTAAGTTTTATAACCGCATTTGATTTTTGAAACTCTGTGCGTGTGTTTTGGTTTTTTTTATTTTTATTTTTGGCCGTGTTGGGTCTTCGTTGCTGTGCGCGGGCTTTCTCTAGTTGTGGCGAACAGGGGCTACTCTTCGTTGCGGTGCGTGGGCTTCTGATCCCGGTGGCTTCTCTCGTTGTGGAGCATGGGCTCTAGAAGCGCGGGCTTCAGTAGTTGTGGCACACGGGCTCAGTAGTCGTGGCTCACGGGCTTAGCTGCTTCACGTCATGTGAGATCTTCCCAGACCAGGGCTTGAACCCGTGTCCCCTGCATTGGCAGGCGGATTCTTAACCACCGTGCCACCAGGGAAGCCCCTGTGCACGTGTTTTTAAATCAATACATTTTTTAAAAGCTTGGCATTGGACTTCTCGTTAGAAACCCTGGAAGCTAGAAGATCACAGAGCAATCAGTTGCCTTAAAAGTCTGAGGGAAAAGGATTTCCTGCCTGGATTCTAGGCCCACAGAGAGCCATGTATGAGACTGGAATCTAAACATTTTCGGAAATGCAAGGTCGTCATGAAAAGGAAAAAAATGAACTGCTGTGCACCTCTCAGGAAGCTTTGGAAGCACATGCTCCTCTAGATGCTGAGAGTAGACCAGGGCACAGGAGGGCTCCCCAGGAGGGCGGGTTCTTTCCTGGGGGGAGCAGGGGGAGGGTCAGGCCCAGTCCCCAAAGCAGGGGGTGGATGGCTCAGCCGGGAAGAGCCCAGGCCCGGAGGGGCTAGATAAGATATCCAAATGCCTGGGCGTTTGACCATCCTACCACTAGGTTAGAGTGGAGCAGATAGAAAATGTAAGAAGAGACACATAAAGACCTAAGAAGTATTTTTGTTGTTTGGTTTGTTTTGGCTGCACCACACGGCTTGTGGGATCTTAGTTCCCCAACCAGGGATCGAACCCCTGCCCCCCTGCAGTGGAAGCGAGGAGGCCTAAACACTGGACCGCCAGGGAATTCCCAAGTTTGTTTTTTTTTTTAAAGCGCATTAACGCCAGGACATAAACAAACAAAGCTCCACCATAAAAGGAACCACTAGGTACTTTCTTTTTTTTTTAAATAAATTTATTTATGTTTGGCTGTGTTGGGTCTTCGTTGCTGCGCGCAGGCTTTCTCTAGTTGTGGCGAGCGGGGGCTACTCTTCGTTATGGTGCGCGGGCTTCTCATTGCAGTGGCTTCTCTTGTTGCAGAGCACGGGCTCTAGGAGTGAGGGCTTCGGGAGTTGTGGCACGTGGGCTCAGTAGCTGTGGCTCGTGGGCTCTAGGGCGCAGGCTCAGTAGTTGTGGCGCACGGGCTTAGTTGCTCCACGGCATGTGGGACCTTCCCGGACCAGGGCTCGAGCCCGTGTCCCCTGCATCGGCAGGCGGATTCTTAACCACTGCGCCACCAGGGAAGCCCTACTAGGTACTTTCACAGGTAACATTTACAGAATAATAATAAAACCCTGGACCACTGGTCAACTAAGAATTGGGTAGAGCCTTTGAGGGGATGCTGAGGGAGTGGGAGCTGAAGCCTTGTCTGTCACGACCGGAAGGAATTCTAGAAACGTCTAGAATTGAAAAATCAAGAAATAGGCACGAGAGCATCTTACTGAGAAACATGGAGACCAAAACCAGAAGGAACAACTAAATGTGGAAACAGGTGGTTCTGGGGAGTGGGGAAGGGGAGGAAGGGCCAGGGAAATATTTCATTTCCTTCTGAACCTTTTCATGTTATTTGATATTTTTTTAACCTAAGTTCATACATTGTTTTGTTTGCAATATAAAAATAATTAATCTGGGCTTCCCTGGTGGCGCAGTGGTTGAGAGTCCACCTGCCGATGCAGGGGACACGGGTCCGTGCCCCGGTCCGGGAAGATCCCACATGCCGCGGAGCGGCTGGGCCCATGAGCCATGGCCACTGAGCCTGCGCGTCTGGAGCCTGTGCTCCACAATGGGAGAGGCCACAACAGGGAAAGACCCGCGTACCACAAAAAATAATAATAATAAATAATAATAAAACCTACATCCGGGCCAGGGTGTGTTAAACAAGAGAGGAGGACCAACAAGGACCTACTGTCTAGCACACAGGGAACTCTGCTCAATATTATGCAACAACCTAAATGGGAAAAGAATTTGAAAAAGAATAGATGCGTGTATATGTATAACTGAATCACTCTGCTGTACACCTGAAACTAACACAACATTGTTAATCAGCTGTGCTCCAATATAAAGTGAAAAGTTAAAGAAAGAAAAAAAACGAGAGAAGAACCAGCGATGCTCCCTGACAGAAGCCCCCAGACCTGACCCTCATCAGCTACAGCCTAGGCCCCGCAGTCTCGCCCGTTGGCGGCCGGCCCAGCCTAATCCACCCCGACATTCTTCACGGCCATTTCCAGTTTACAAAGCATTCTCTGGGCAGCTTCCTCCTCCCATCCTCCCAGCAAGCCTGCGAGGTGAGCGGGAATTATTACGCCCATTCGTGCCCACAGAAGCTGAGGTTCTGTGTGTATCTGGGGGTCTGTAAGAGGTCCCTGCCGTGGCAGGTGCACCTGCTACAAAGGCCGGTGGAAGACCCATTGAAGAGCCAGGGAGAGGCAGCCTCACTGGAATGTCAGGGCTGGAGTCAGCCCTCCTGGGCTGGAGGCGCTCAGCAGGGAGGCTGCAAACTCTTCACTCGACTCTACAGTTTATCTTTCCTAATATGTAGTCACACACGCCACCCCCAGTGTCCGATGGAAGGAGCATTTCGCCCAGAAGTGGGGGGTGTCCTGTCGAGGGGGTACCACCAGCTGCCAAAGAGGAAGGGCTGGCATCAGCTGGGACTGCACTTAGATGCGGCGTCCTGGGGGCTGTGAGAGAGCTGGCAGGGCAGTGGACAGGCACCTCCACGCGGAAGGTGCAGCCTACAGGGGCAGGGGTGGCTCCAGGGGTCTCCATGCTTCTGAGATGGGCTCCGAGTCATGCTTATTGCTGACGAGTTTGCCGTTGTCCAATCTATCTAGGTTTGTAGCCCCAAACTCTTAAGATTCAAAAGGGCCCCTCGGGGGAGTGCCCCGGTGGTCCTGTGGTTAAGACTCCACGTTTCCATTTCAGGGGACATGGTTCCATCCCTGGTCGGGGAACTAAGGTCCCTCATGGAGCATGGCATGGCAAAAAAGAAAAAACAAAATAAAACAAAACAAAAATGCCCCTTGAGCATACGCAATGGCTCAGGACCACCAACCTGGTCCAGTCCCTCCAGTGAACACACGGAGATACCGAGAGTTATTTGGAAGAAAGAGACTCATCCATCCAAGGAGTGGGACACCCTCATCCTCCCTGGACTCTGCACCTAGATCTTCCTGGTTGCCTGGAGAGGCACACCCAGCCCGGCTTTATAATTGCCTCTATAGCCTCATGCCTTTTAAACCCACTCGGGGGACTTCCCTGGTGGCCCAGTGGTTAAGACTCCATCTTCCATTCAGGGGGCACTGGTTCGATCCCTGGTTGGGGAACTAATATCCTGCATGCTGCACGGTGTGGCCAAAGTTTTTTTAAAATAAAAAAATATAAAAAATAAACCCACTAGGACCCGAAGCTCCGGACCTGCATGTACAACCACCTCCCTAATGTCCCCTTAGCCTTGTTCCCTCAGCTGAAAAGCTAACAACCCCAGGCCTTTGCCTGGCCTTTCCTTCTCTCTGGAAGATTCTTGGGAATTCAGCCCAGCTGCTTCCCTCAGGAACCTCCCTCCACGGGGCCCCTCCCAATGCTTGGACCAGGTTGGGTACAGAGCAGGGGCTCAGAAACCCCCAGGAACACCCCTGGCTCTTGGGGGCCCAGGTAGGAAAGGAATGGGAAGGGGGGCGGCATTCCCCCTTCTGGAGCCTGACACACCCTGGTGCGCAGGGCTGGCCATGCTCTCATGAGAGCCTCCCTCCTCCCCTCCGCTGACTGAAACTGAGCCCGGCCGGGCAGTGGGGAGCAGGGAGAAGACCCCCGCAGAAACATCACACCAGCCTTCCCACACTCCTTGGCACTGGATGTCCTCAAACCAGCCTGTGTGGCCTGGGTGCAACGCACAGCTGTAAATTCCCCTGGTGGTGATAGGACGGGGTTGGGGAGAGGAAGAGGGACACATAGCCTGTATAAGTGGTGACAGCAGCTCACAGAGCCCTGTATCCCACTGGGACCATCGTATCCATAATCTCACTAGCCCTCCCAGCATCCCACGGGTAGGCCCGGTGCTAGGCCCATTTCACAGATGCAAAAACTAAGACTTACCAAGGTTTAAATAAATGCATTGCTGAAGTTGCAATTTTAGCTGTGAGCAGGGTTTCCCACACCTGCCTGGTGATAAGAATCACGTGGGACACTTGTCACCCAGACCCCTTCCCTGGAGATTCTGATCCACCACCTCTGGGTAAAGCCTGGAGTTGGTCTGTCTGATGGGTCCAGGCTGGGGATGGGGCCATCAGGAATCGCAGGGTGACTGATCCAGGACCTCCAAGAACCACCCCCCAATTCACCCAGTTTCACAACTGGGTGTGATATTTAAACAGCAGAGGTGCTTAGCTGCTCCCCCACTGCTGGACACGAGTTTATTTCCAGGGCTGAACTATTATAAATAACTCCCGTGGGGACGTGTTTGTGCATAGCTTGGTTTTCCTGTCGGATTGTTTCCTTGGGATGAGTTCCCAGAAGTGGGATTCCTGAGCGGAAGGATGGATGTTTTCCCGCTCCTATCCACACCCCTGATCTAGTCTAGCGCCGGGACGAGGATCCGGCCTTTCTCTGGCTTCAAGGAGGGGCAGCCAGCAAGTCCCCCTTGGCACTTCCGGAGGAAAATGACAGATCTGGCCCTTTCCTGTAAGAGCTAATTACCGGCTTGATGCGTTCACGGCTGTCAGAGCAACGAGGGCCCAGGTGACTCAATGCCATCTTTCTGGGGCCCGCCCGGATTGGTCCTCCAGCAGGTGATGGATTTTCTCCGTGGAGGTCACAGGAAGCGAGAAAACCATCCCTCACCTCCCTGGGGAGGTAGATCTGTCAGCAGCTTTGGGAGAGGCCAGAAAGAAGGCCTGGAAACCCAGTGGGCTGATCATTCCTTGTCTTTTCAGACAGCGAAGGGCTTCTGGCCCCTGGCCCCTCTGACCTGCCTGAGGTGGGGGCCACGCCTCCAGTGCCCATCTATGGGACACTCTGGCCCACCCCTATGGGAACACCTCTAATAGGAGCTGGGGGAGTCAGCCCTACGAGGCCAGCCTCTCAGTGTCCATGGTCCTACAGAGCCTGGCACTAGTGTGCTCACTTCTACCACCACCCACTATGAATTCTTTGAAGGCAGGCTGGTGTCTGCTGTGTTTCCGACTCCAGGAAGTGAGCGTTCTGTCCCTGGAGGTGCACAAGCTAAGGCAGCATGGACCATCTCTCGGAGGCTTAGCGGTTGTACTGGCTGGGTAGAAGGGTCTTCCTGGGCTGAGTGCCCAGCCTACGCCACTGCTTGTCCAATACTTACTCTTCTCTGGAGGTTATACCCACTTTACAGCTGCAGAAACTGAGGCACAGGGGCTAAATCGGCTTGCCTGGTGATCTGAGGATGGCTGACTCATTCACGACTCATCACTGTTTACTGAGCACCTGCTGTGCGCCAGGCTGCCTTGCTTCCTGAGTCTCCCCTTGACCAGTTTTCCCAGCCATTGTCTGTATTTCATCACAGGCACAGTTAGCCACCGTCCATCCACTCCCACAGGAAAGGAGTTAACTCCTCTCGCCTTGCCCCAGAGCTTCCATTCATCCGGCAGTGGCCCTCTTTGGTCTCAGGGCAGCAGGGATGGCTGTTCCTGGGTGGGACTGAGGGCTTATGTGGGTTAGGCCAACCCCAGCTGTTGTGAGGGGGTAGGGGAGCTTTACAGGCATCGCTGGGGATGCCTTTCCCGGAGCCAGGCCGTTGGCCGCCTCCTCTGAAGGACCCTCCCAGGGCCAGGACACCTGATGGTACAGGACATCCTTCCGGGGCCCACAGACCACAGGAAGTTTATAAAGAACCTTCTGTGGGCAGGCCCAGGAAACAGGTCTCCCCATCTCAGCCACAGGAGATGCCCATTTTTCAGACAATTTGGGGGGGAAATAGCCTCACCAATACCATGTCAGTCTGTGCATACAACCTTTTGTGCCTCAAGGCAGGTTATTCTGGCTCTCCTTGTTCAATTCCATTCTGTTGGTTTCAGTCCCTTGTTTCACCTGCTGAGGTTCCTGGAAGTGCTGTGTTCTCATGGGGCGTTGTCATTTGCACATCTGATAAGCCTCTCGTGGCTCCGTGCAGATGCTGGATGGAAGTGAACAGAGCTGAAGGCAGAGACCTATGGCCCATCTTTAGAGACCCTCATATCAGATTGCACTGATGTACAAGGTAAACTTTGTCCCTACGTCACTCTGTCCAGGGAGTTATGATTTCCCTCCTAACTGCTCTGCTCTCCAGCTTACATTTTCCATTCCACCAAAAGGACAACATAAAGAGCTTGTCCCCTAAACACACTCTCATCTGTCACACCTCCATGCCTTGGGCCACAGTGTTCCCTTTGTCCCTTTGATGTCCTGTCCCTCCTCCTCACCTGGCTGACTCCCACGCCAGGACACAGGTTTGTAAAGTCCGTCTCCACACCCCACTCCCAACCCATCAGGTTCCCACAGGCCCCTGGCTTCTCTGGTCGTGGCTTCCAAGCACAGTGCTGGCCCTGTCTGCCCAGCCCCCCACTTACACCCTGGGGTTCCCGGGGTTCCCAAAGCCCAGGCAGGACCCGGCACCTGAAGCGGAAGCTCTGTACTGTTGAAAGAGCCCAGGCTCGGGGCCAGCTGGGCTTAGGCAAATGGTTGAACCTCTCTGAGCCTCAGTTTCCTCGTTTGTCCAATGAGGACGCTCACCGGGTCAAGGCTTGGTGAGGATCACAGATCATGTGGACAAAATGCTCAGCGTGGGGCAGGCTCTCTGTGTCCATCGGCTGAATGAGCCAGGTGCCACGGTCCCTGTCATCAAGTTCACGGTCTGGCTGGGGCTAGAGAAGGGGACAGAGAGTCATGCCTTAAATGAGACTAATGTGCTATGGGAGCTGCCGGGAGGAGCAGTGATTCCAGTGAGAAGCTAGGAAGGCTTCATGGTAGAGGAGTTGCATGTGCTGGGCCTGAAAGGGGGCTCCCCATTTCTGTAGGCAGCAGAGTTGGGGAAGAACATTCTAGCCTTCCTGGGTGTGCTGTTTCCTACAGAGCTGCCAGCACTGGCTTTTATCATTTTAATGATGTACGGCTGTGTGTGTGTGTGTGTGTGTGTGTGTGTGTGTGTGTGTGTGTGTGTGTGATTTAATAGGGATGAATGGTGTTGGAGCAGCCTTATTCTGTATTTCTTTGAATGCCTGTTTCCCTTCGAGGCTGGCTCTGAGAACCACGATTCCCAAAGGTATGTATGAGCCCAGGGAAATCCTTCTCTATTATCTCAAGATTGTGGAATGAGCTCAGCTCAGGAGAATTTGGGTGATTTTTAGAAGTGGTGCTTTTGAGATGATGATAACCCCGCTTGGCAGGGGAGGAGGGCAGGACCCTGGCAGCACCAGCCTCCCTGGGGCCGCTCACGAAAAGCCTTTCCTAGAGGCCTCCTGGCCTGACACAGCATGCCGCCGCCTCGAATTCCACCATCCCTCACGTTCCTTCTTTTTTTTTTAATTTTTTTAATTTTTTAAATTTTTTTAACATCTTTATTGGGGTATAATTGCTTTACAATGTTGTGTTAGCTTCTGCTTTATAACAAAGTGAATCAGTTATACATATACATATGTTCCCATATCTCTTCCCTCTTGCATCTTCCTCCCCCTCACCCTCCCTATCCCACCTCTCCAGGCGGTCATAAAGACATTCCTTCTTAAGACAAGGGTTTCTACTAAAATGTAAATATTTTGTCTGGGAGAGGGAACACTTTGCTTTATTACCGACGGAAAGGAAGTTGGAAACTAACTTTTATTAAGCACCTACTAAGTGCTTTATTATCAAGGGAAAGGAAGATGGAAACTTACTGTTAATGAGCATCCGCTCCGTGAGCTGGGCACCCCTGCACTGCCTTCAAGTCTACGAGGCAGCCTGGCAAGGCGGGGGAGTTACCCATGCCTGCACGCGAGGCGAGGGGATGGGATCTCGGAAGGACAAGGGCTTAGCGGAGCTGAGCCGGAATTCGAGCCCAGACCTAACTCTCCACCTTGCTCTGTTCTCAACACCCAGCTGTTCCTCTTTCTTCTTGGCAGGGGGGCTCCCTGGAGCGTGAGATGAGACAATGCAAGGGTCCTGGGGGCTCCCCGACCCGGGTTCCAGGGCAGCCCTGCCCTCCACCAGCTGTGTGGCCTAAACAGTCGCTTCACCTCTTGGATTTCACCTCACCTGTGGATAGGGTAGCAACAGTGCCTACCCCAAGGGGGGCTGTTGTGGCAACCGGAGACGTGCAAAGCCGGTGACACGGTGTCTGGGCAAAAGGGCTCAGTAAAGGACAAGTCTGGTCTCCTTATCCACTTATACAGGATGAGGCATTTATAGCCCCAGCTCCCGACCTGGGGACACCCTGCCCCTTCTCTGACCCTGGTAGTGGCAGAAGTGGGACCTGGCTTCTCCTCCCCCATGTCCCTATCCTGGGATCCGAAGAGAGAAGGCTGGTGGCAGCTGGAGCAGCTGGCCTGTAAGCGTGAGTTTTTTCACGGCACTGGTGGCCTCTGTAAGCTACCCAACTCCCTTCTCGCTCCCGTGTTCATGCAACTGTGATCTGTGTCCCTTTTTCTTTCCCCCAGGAGCCTAGTTCACTACACAGAGGAGGCCAAATTCGGAATCCCTGCTTGAACTACTGGCCTTGGGTCCGTCTCTAAGATCCGAAGCAAGCCCTCGGCCTCCCGTGTGCCTCAGTCACCGTATCTCTAAAATGGGCAGCCCAGGGACTTCCCTGGCTGTCCAGTGGTTAAGACTCCACGCTTCCACTGCAGGGGGCACAGGTTCAGTGCCTGGTCGGGGAAGTAAGATCCCACCTGCCTCGCGGCACAGCCGAAAAAATTAAAATAAAAATAAATAAATAAAATGGGCAGCCCATCCATTTCAAATCTGCTTAACAGAGAGGAGTCTGGAGAAAAAACTAGTCCCTGACCTAGTGAAAACTGCCTTGAGGATGAAGTGCAGAAGCCACCAGCCAAGGGGGTCTGCTGATGACGGACAGGTGCTGCAGCCCACGGAACTTGGAATTGTAGGTTCCCTGAGCTGCTGGTGGGTTCAGGCTCCACCACGTGGCAGCATCTCGGGGCCTCCTTTCCTGTGGCTGCAACACGGTCCCCACCAGGCTGGCCGGAACCCTGCCCTGGGCAGCCCGACCCCCGGGCAGCCCGTGGGAACTGACACCTCTCCACAACCTCATCCTGCTTTGCAGAGGCGGAAACTGAGGTCAGAGAGGTCACGTCACTGGCAGAAAGTCTTGCAGCCAAGGTGTGCCAGTTTGCCTGACACAGAGTCTGGTGTCCTGGCCACCACGCCAAAACTGCTTCCAAGGTTATTACCATCATCACAATAGAAGACTCATACTAGTTGTAATTATTATTATTGAGGGCAGTGCCCTCGGCAGGCAGGTCTGTGTGGCTGCGTCATTGGGACCAGGTGCCTGGTTGGTGTCCAGGGTTCGACAGAGTCCTGTCCCATCTGGCCCCAGGCCTACACTGAAGATGTGAGGCCCCATCATGCGGCCTGAGTCTGCAGGCTGGGTCAACAACATGGGGTCTCTCCCACCCTCTGGCAGATCCTGGACTCAGGCAGCCACTCAGTGCCCATCTGCTCCTGGAAGCATTTGGTGATGGATACAGCAGAGATTCATGGATGGGAACACTGAAAATTCAACCAGAGGCACCCACTGTTTCCATGAAGCAGAGTCCCCCCCAGACCTACCCCCCAGGCAAGCTAAGTATCCCTGCTCCGAAAGGCAGTACATCCTGCTGGGTAAGCACATGGTCCCTGGGCTCCAATCCTGGCACTTCTGCTTGTTCCCTGTGTGACCCTGGACAAGTGACTTCAGCTGCTGCGCTGTTTCCCCATCTGCACAACAGGGCAAAGCTCAAGGTCATTGTGAGGACCGCGGGCTGGCAGTGTGCTTGGCCTGTGCTGGTGTCCGATAAACGTTTGCACCATTATCCCTCCAGGTGGGGTCAGCTAAAGAAGGGTCTGTCTGCCCTGATGCTGGAGAAGAGGTGGGGTCACCGGGACGGGACTTGATGGTGATAGACCCTGTGGCGTGGTGGTCTCCATGTGTGGCTGGGACAGCCCTGTAGCCCCAGGGGGAATTGGCTCTGGGCTGGTGAAGCCAGAGGGCTTGCTGTCCCTGGGGGTCCAGGCCCGTGTGTTTGAGCCCCTCAGGCCCCCTGGTTCCCATGGAGCTGAGAGGCCCCGGTGGAGCCTGCCTAACAGGTTCCCTGCTTCCCTGCTCCAGCCAGGATTCCAGTTCCATCTTGTTCTGGTCTGTCCTGCATCTGGGACCAAGAGACAGGGGTAGAAACTGCTGAAGACCCATTTCCAGCCTCTGGGACACAGCCCGCCCAGCTGCCCCAGCTCTGGGCTTAGAGACCAAGTCTGCGGCCTCCGAATGGGGAACCCAGTGCCAGGGCCTGTGTCAGCCCAAAGCTGGCCCTGCAGGCTCCCAGCAGGATGGGTGCCTGGCCTGCAGGCTGCCCAGAAGGCTAGCTCACAGACACAGGGTTGAGAAAACCTGGGGCACCCAGAGGGGAGGCACCAGCGTGAGCAAAGAGGAGGAGAGGGTGGATTTGCAAGGTTCCTTCAGCAAATGGACAGCATGAAGGTGATGAGGTCCCACAGGGACCAAGGTCCCCAGGGAGTGTTGCTAAGGCAGGCTGGGGTCCCAGCACCCAGGAACAGCCGAGGGCCCAGGTGCTAAGGGGTTAGGACGGGACGGGGCAGGTGGGCAGTGGCTGTGCATGGGACAACCTCTTCCTCTCTGTCTTTGAATGAAAAAACCCAAAAAGATGGCTTAAAAACTGTTGCTCTTTTCAGGAGAGGTAAGTGGGGTCACAGGTGACCTCAGCTTCTTGCCCTTGCATTCCTGGACAAGGAGGACAGTGACAGGATGGAGGGAGAGGCAGTGCTCCTGGAAATTCAAGATGCTGAATCCCAGCCCAGGTGCCTCTCTCCCGCCAAGCAGCCTCAGGTGTTGTGTTGGTCACCTCGGGACATGCTGTGGCCACCAGCAGGAACGGGCCGCTATATGGGGCCCCCTGGTGGCCTGAGGAGTTCCTGCAGCCACGCAGGCCGGGGCTGGCTCACTCCTGGACACCCCCTGACATAGGACCGTTCTCAGGAAGCTGAACGCCTGCCAGGTGCTTTGCTGGGTGTCACCAGGGAAAGGTCACCTCCAAACAGCCCCATGAGGTAGGGGTTACCCCCACTTTATACATGTGGACACCTGGAGGGGACTGTCCTGAATCGTCAGGCTGCCGCCAGAGAACCATTGTCAGAGAAACAAGCAAGAGACAGAGTACAAATAAAAATAACATGAACATGTATTTATTTGAAAAATTAAGAGCGAGTGTGCTGGCACACACAGACTCCAGAGGATGGCACAGAACCCGGTATCACCCATGGCTTCCAGAAGGGGACCTGAGGCCTGGGCGTAGGTGGGAAGGAGCCCTTTTCACCGGTTTAGTTTTGTGCTTTCTGGTTTTTGAACTCTATAGAAATATTGCCTATACTTAAAAGTACATGAAAAGAGGCTTCCCTAGTGGCGCAGTGGTTAAGAATCTACCTGCCAATGCAGGGGACATGGGTTCGAGCCCTGGTCCGGGAAGATTCCACATGCCGCGGAGCAGCTAAGCCCATGCACCACAACTACTGAGCCTGTGCTCTAGAGCCCGTGAGCCACAACTACTGAAGCCCACGTGCCACAACTACTGAAGCCCACGTGCCACAACTACTGAAGCCTGCACGCCTAGATCCCGTGCTCTGCAACAAGAGAAGTCACCACAATAGGAAGCCCTCACACCGCCACGAAGAGTAGCCCCCGCTCAGCGCAACTGGAGAAAGCCTGCGCACAGCAACGAAAACCCAACCCAGCCAATAAATAAACAAACAAATAAATAAATAAATAAATATATATATATATATATATAAAGTACATGAAAGATCTAAACATTCATAGACTCACAGATTCAGCGACAGAAAGGAACTTGGAAGTGATCAGATTTTCCCCCTGTTATAGCAGCACTGACTTGCACGCCTCCAGCAATGGGAAGCTTACTCCTTAACGGGTCAGCTCCCAGTCTATCTATGGACAGAAACATATCTCCCTGGTTTAAACTCCCTCTCCTGGGATGACCTTTTGGGTATCAGTAGGATGTTTAGTACTGGCTGAGCATCCCCTGGAGCCATGGGTCCTGGTTTTAGCCTCCAACAAACTCAGAGTCCAGTTTCTGGAATCCCAACAACAGGTGGGATTCTGAGGCCATTGTGTACAAGCTCCCAGCCAATATAGGACTCGCCCACCACACACACAGCAGGCAGCTCTTTATAACAACAGGGAGAAGGCCCTGCTGCCCAGCTCCCCCATCCACTCACAGTACCCATAAATTCCTCTTGCTGCATCCTCTTGCCCCTCTTCCTCCTGTCCAGTGTCTACAGAAATGCCCTTGCATTGTCATGTTCTGATACGGCGCCTCTGATCGGTCTTCAGTATCTACATCCCAGAGCCTCAGTTTCCTCATCTGTAAAATGGGTTAATAGTAATGCTTGCCCTAGAAGGTTGCTGTGAGTATCAAGTAAGATGATAGTTGACGCACACTGTGGGGTGAGAGGAGCCAGAGGTGGTGATGGAGGAGATGGGTCTGCCCCACCCAGGCTGCTGCCAGTGAGTGGACAGGATGGAGCCACGGGATTTACATTATTCCAAATCCACACTATGAATATGTATATATATATATATGAATATATATACATATACACATATTTGAATGTACCTACTGATGAGGGGGAGAGGGATGGAGAGAGGTTTCCATCTGGGGTCTCAGCTCTATCCATGGCTGGGACTTGGACCCACCTGGGCAAGTCTGGCCGTGTCCAGCCAACTGATGGGTGGGCCTGACCGGATGGATGAGGAGCCTTTTAGGGGCAGGAGGGCCACACATGAGGGGCTAGGAGCACACTGGGGAAGGCAGCCACTCCAGGGAAGCCCTATAAGATGCTGCAGCCCATGACCCTGGAGGGGGAGGGGGGTGACCCAAGCCCAGCACACCTGCACCTATCAAGCCCTCTGTTGCTTCAGCTGAAGCCTCAGGGGAGCATCAGCTGCCAGGCATTGTGGGGACACCTAAGGGAGAGTCTATGCTGTCAGGCAGACCCCCCAAAGTAACTACACAGAATTATTTGCAACACATCTCAAGCCGGGGGACCCCAGAGCCATGTCACAACCAATGGAGTGTGGGCTCCTATGGCTTGAGACCTGCAGGATTGGGAGGGATGAGTCAGCCCCAGCCAGGGGCTCCCTGAGGCCAGCATTAGGGTACAGACTGTTCTGGGGGTGCCATACAGGCACTGTGGATGGGTTCTGGGCAGAGGAGGGGCAGATTTAGAAGAGACACCTGGCAACAGTTCTAAGACAGCTTTAACTTATCCCACTTAGCAAGTCCAGGGTCATCAGGTGAGGGAGGCTGTCTTCACGGACTCTTTCCAGGGGCCACTGTCCTTCCAGGAAGCAGAGGGAAGGCAGAGGAGATCAGGCAGCCTCAGCCTTCCTGTCTATAAAATGACAGCCCGGTTTCCAGCTGACATCCGCATGCTGGGATTTTCCCCAGACCTTTGATTTTGAAACAAGGGCTCTGATGTCTTTTGATTGCCGTTCCTTCCTTCCTTGCACTTCCAGGACACGATTGAACAGCCCACAGTGGGCCAGAGGAGTTAAGGTCTGTCCTAGAGCAAGGCTGCAGATCCCACTGCTGGGAGCCTGGCAGGACAGGAGCAAAGCGGGCATTTATTCCTCATGGAAACTTGGGATGAGGAAAGGAGGCTTCCCAGAAGGCAGAAGCTCTCACAGTCTGCTCCAGAAAAATCTCCCAGCCCCAGACCCCTAGGGGAAGTGTGCTCAGCATGTGGGAACACCTTCCCCAGGGCTTCTGAGCAGGAGTGAGGGTTAACCTCTATCTAGGGCTGGGAGAGGAGGTGCCCGTGCTCTAGAGATGCTGGGGGACAGGGCCATCATCTACCAGCCCCCCCTCTGGGGGTCCTTCCATTGCATTTCCCATCTAAGTCTTCTCCACTCCTCCTAGGGCGAGAATGCGATTCGTTTTTACAGATGAGGAAGTGCAGATGTGAGGGTTCTGACTTAGAGACGTATCAAGGCAACAGACTAGGAGACATGTGTGCTGGGAAAAATAAGAAGCCTTACTTCTGGGTCCTGGTTTTAGCCTCCCTGGCAGTCCAGTGGTTAAGACCGGCATTCCCAATAGAGGGGGCATGGGTTCGATCCCTGCCCGGGGAACTAAGATCCCACATGCCGCAGAGTGTGGCCAAAAAAAAAGCCTTACTTTTTTTTTTTTTTCTTTTTTTGTGTGGGCTGAGTTGCACGGCATGTGGGATCTTAGTTCCCCACCCAGGGATAGAACCTACACCCCCTGCAGCGGAAGCGCAGAGTCTTAACCACTGGACTACTGGGGAAGTCCCTATCAGGTCTTCTTCGAACAAATAAATAAACCAGGCTTTGGCTGCAGGACTTCTCAGAGCCTTTAGCATGCAGAGGTGCACACTGAATCTCTAGGAGAGTCTTGGAATGTGGTGTTTCCCAAACTCACCTGACCGTGGCACCCCACACAGCCCAGCCCCTGATAAGAGCACCCGGGACCCATACTCTACAGAACAGAGCATGGGAAATGTCAGAAGAGAACATTTAAAATCTGAAACCCCCAGAACAGCTGGGCCATCTTCCTGTGCAAATGAGAAAACTGAGGCTCAGGGAGGGATTTCTCCAAGGTCAACTTAGAAACAGAATGCAGATTTGAGCCCAGGACTGTATGGTATCCAGGCGACTTTTCTCTCGGCCTCCCACCCCTCGGCCTTCAGGTTGGTCCTCGGGCCCCTCCGATTAAAGAAAGGGTTATTTATTCCTTGACGCAGGGAGCCCGCTATCCAAGGGCTGAGCCCAATCCTGTCGGCACGGCCACCCTCTCCACACTCCCTTTCTGGCACCGGCTCCTGGGGCCATCGGGGCTCCGAGTTCAGCCTGGAGTTAATATCCCGCCCCAGCCGCCGGCCTCTCTGCACCCAGGCCACAGGCTGGAGGTGCTGCCCAAGAGGGCCAGGGCCCTGAGAATCAGCCTAGAGCACCCTTTCCTAGGAGAGGGCTGGAGTGTGGCTGGGGCTAGTTCATTAAACTGGAGGCTTCACCAAAGCCACGGGGTGCTAAGCAAGCGGCCTCTCCGCCTGATTTATCAGCAGGATAACGAGACGGGGCTGAGCGATGAGGCCACATAGCTGGCAGCCAGTCAGCGGGAGGAAACAGGCTGAGGTGACAGTCTGCTGCCTTCACCCTCAGGGCCTCCGGGAAGCATCCTGACACTGAACCCTGGGTTCAGATCCCGGCCCCGTCATTTCCTGACCCCATCGTGATTCCTTGTCATCAGCACCCCGTGCCTTAGTGTCTCCAACTGCATGTGACAGGGACCTCAGTGGCAACATGGGCTGGTGCAGGCAAGAGGGGAGGGAGGCCTTCGAGGGCTGCGAGACATCAACAAGCTTGCCCCTGAGTTCATGCTGCACCCCCAGAGACTCGGAGCATCTGGGGAGACCCAGGGATCCTGCAGGCACAGGGGTGGGGTGGAGGCGGCATGTGGGTCCGTGTGGCCCCCGCTGGCACCTGAGACCTGGCGGCACGCAGCTCACGTGTGCAGCCGTGCTGTGTGAGGCCTGCACGAGGTGGCACGGACAAAGCCCCAGCACCCACCCCTGCAGGTCTTCAATAAACGCTATTTCTGTCTTCTGGTTTTTTCTTCTTCTTCCAAGTTTAAAATTAAAAATAGATGTTTTGAAAAGAGACCAGCAGACTGGCAGGTGAGCAGGTCTTCGGGCACGGCCTGAGCTGCCTTTTGGTGACTAGCGACATAGGCAGAAGGGAGCCCTGACGGTCCGATGTGGTCCTAGCTGGCAGCTCGATGAGCGAGCACCCTGATCGTTGCGGGCGTATCACCAACACCGAGGTGAGGGGAAAGACGCAAGTCACAGGAGGAAAAGTACGCAGCACGAGCTCAGTTGTGGCAAGTTTAAGAAGATGTTAGATGATGTTCTATATTCTCTGTGGTGCCTGTACGTACCCAGCCTCAGGAGAACCCTCCCTCAGGAGCAGAGGAAAAGGCCATGAGGCTGATGTGAGGCACAGGGGGCGAGAGCCGACTAGGTCTGTATTGAGTACATACTACGTGCCAGGTACTCTTGTAACAGGCTCACCTACCGGCCCATTTAACAGATGAGTAAACTGAGACACAGAGCGGTCAAGCGGCCTGTCCACAGTCACACAGTCAGTAAGTGGCAGAGGCCACGCTCTGGATTACTAACCCACGTCGCCTCTCACACTGTGGCTCAGTGTTCCTCGTGTTTTGAGAAAAGACTTAAGATGTCTACAGCAGTTGTGGTAAAATATTAACATGGGTAAAGTCTGGTGGTGTGTCCTTGGGTGTTCTTTCTTCTGTGCTGTATAATTTCCTGTAGGTGTGAAATGTTTACAAAGCCTCTTCTGGCCCTAGGCCCTTCGCCCGGCTGTGATCCACATCACACAGGTAGTCCAGCTTGCCCGGGTGGCTGAGCAATGAACAGCTCACCTCTCCCTCCCCCCACAGTGCTCATGAGATGACGCCTAGCATATTCTCCTGCTGCGGCTGGGTGGCCTGGGCCCTGGGGAGAAAGGATTAGCCAATACCTGGGCTGCCCCATCGAGACAGGGAGGGCAAGTGGCCCCGCTGGGCAGACAGGTTGGCCCATGGCCTTTCCCATCACTCTGGGGAAGGAACTGATGGCTACGTAATTAGCGGGCGTCTGGTCGGCAGGAGCTGATGCATGGCTGGCTGCCCACACTGACCCAGTCTGGCCAGCATAGGCTTTGGGTGTTCCTCTGGCCTGTATGTCCTGGTTCTGGCATCTGGCAGTGCCCTCTGGGCTCCCGGAAATGTGGGCAATGCGCCTGGACCCTCAGGCAATCCTCAGGACCAATAGGCTGGGACCCAGAGTGGCCAGCAGTGGCCTGGTCTCACCTCCACCCTACCCCCACTCAAGAGGTAGGGAAATTGGGGCTGAGTTTGAGGCAGGGTCCTACCTAGGGTCACAAGGGGAGTCGACAGCAGGATTGGGTGTCCTCTTGTGCCAGGAGGGGCCTGGCTGGGTAAGAAGGCAGCCTTTGGGCCCTGAAGCATCTGCTGACAGCACACACGAAGCCAGTGTTTGGGGAAGAAAATCCGGAGGCTTCCTTAGCCGCAGGCCTGGCTTCCGCCACTGTTTCCATCACATGGGGCTTGAGGGCACATCGGCTCAAAGAAGCAGCTTTGTTCCTGCTGCTTAGGTAGTGTCCCCCTCCCCCCGACAAATGTCCCTGGCTCCAGATGGCATTTGGTGAAATCGTCCGGGCCATCTAGTCCATGGCCCCCCGCTCTGGCAGGAGCCCAGGCCTCAGGGGCTATGACATTCACTGGTGCTTCTTAGCTTGTGCCCCGCTTAGGTAAGAAGGCAGGTTAGACGGGGCTGGAGTTGGGGGACTGCCTTGGTGGGGTGGCGGACAGCCTCTGAGAAAGCCTTTAATCCTGGAGAGTAGGCCTTTGTTATGGAGACCACTGTGGGAGTATTTCACTGAGGGCCACTTTCCCCTCCCCCTGCAAGAGCTGTGAGGGGGGCTTGAGGGCTTCCTAGAGGTAAAATCCCCAAACCATGGCCCCTCCTTTAGACTGTGAAATCCCACCCCCACCCCGGGAGTTCCTCAGCCTCACGTTCTTCTGCACTGAGCGCCCAGCAATTCGTCAACATGACCTTTGAAGCCTGCCGACAGGCTCTGGTTCCAGAAACTTCTGCTCCAGGTGACGAGATCACCGCTGGGACTCTGGACTTATTTGTCTCTCCAGATTTGGGGGTGGCGGTTGACCCTCGGACCTCAGCTCTCGAATAGGTCTGGGAAAAGTCACCAGTTTTCAGTTTGTTCAGCCTCTTTCTTAGTGGCAAGACAGGAGTAACAGCTTCCAAGCTCCTACACGCCAGAGAGGAAACAGAGACTCTCAGGCACCAGCTTGCTGTGTGACGCAGCCTGTGTTTCCTCGTCTGTCTAGTGGGTCTCAACACAAAGACTCTGTGCCCACATGCTGCCAAGACCTGTCACAACAGGCATGTTGGGGACCCTGGCAAATGTGAGTCCGTGGTGGAGTCACCAGTCAGAGTCCGGGCCCTCCAGCTTCCCTCCCCGTGACCTCAGGCAGCAGGCCTTCTCTGAGGTCAGACAGCCCAGCACACCAGAAAACAGCCAGGTAGGCACAGGGGCCTCGAGCCTAGTGCCCCATAGCTGCTTAATTATTAAATGAACTAATGAACAAATCTCTAGGTTTTCCACCCGGATGGGGATGGGGGCTCATCATGACACCATGCTCTGGTCTCAGACTGTGCCTCGGTAACTGGCCGTGTCAGGTGTGTAGGTTGGTGGGGAGGGTGTCTGCCTGGCCATCTCCTGTGGGAATGACATTGGGCATTGATGAGGCTGTCCCCAAAGTTCATGGCTATAGCCCAGGCTCCGTGTCCCCCCCTTCTCTCCCATCCCCATACACCCTTTCCAGGGCCCTGTGTTGATGTTATTACTATGGTCTGAATGTTTGTGTCCCTCCAAAATTCATATGTTGAAATTCTAACCCCCAAGACAATGGTATTAGGAAGTGGGGCCTTTGGGAGGTGATTAGGTCACAAGGGTGGAGCCCCCATGAGTGGGATTAGTGCCCTTGTAAAAAGACACGAGCTTGCTTCCTATCACTCTTTCTGCCATATGAGGATACGATAAGAAAGCCATCTGCAGTGCAGAAGGGAACCATCACCAGAACCCAACTGTGCTGGCACCCTGATCTTAAACTTCCAGCCTCTAGAACTGTGAGAAATAAATTTCTGTTGCTTGCAAGCCACCCAGTCTGTGGTATTTTGTTGTAGCAGACTGAGACAGGTATCATCACCCTGTCTGACTCCAGGCTGGGAGGAAGGGGTCATTGCAGAAGCCCTTTTCAGCTCCTGTCTTGGCTCTGCCCTTGCCCAGATCGTGTGCAGGAGGGCCCCTGAGGGCTGCATTTCCCAGGCTTCAGCTCCAGCCTCCACCTGCTAGGTTGGCCAGTGAAAGGAGCTGGAAGGCCAGAGGAAGGGAGAAGCCAGGGAATTTCTCTCCCTCTGTCTCAGGCAGAATCTCTGAAGGGCTTGCCTCCTCTGGTTCCACCAGACAGACCCACTGGGTGTCTGGCTTTGACCAGGTGACTCTCGCCCCTTGGCTTTAGTAACATTTCCTGCTGTTCCGTCAGTCAGGGACTTGTGGAATCTTCCTGCTGTTGCTAGTCTCAAGGTTGCCTCACTGTCCCCTGTATGGCTTCTTGGTCATCAATTCTCTGCATTAAATTCCCCTTGTTTTAAATACTTAGAGATGTTTGATCTTCTGTGTACTCTCTGGCTCATACACGGCACCTGTTTGGGCCTAAGCCACAGACCTCAGGGAGCTCACAGTCCTGCAGAATCGAATCCACCCCCAGTCCTGCCATGAGGGGTGGCACAAAGACACAGATCCCCTTCCCCAGGGCAACCCAAAGAGACCTGCCCAGGCTGGGTTTGTGAGTTGGAGCCGTGAAGGCTAAGTAGGAGTTTGCCAGACAGAGAAGATAGAGAAAGGCATTCCTGGGAGGAGCAAGTGCTGCGGTCCACTTGGGAAAGTGCCCAGGGGTGGGGGGCGGTTTGGTGCCATGAGATTAAAAAAAAATCAGGGATGCTGCTGACCCAGGAGGGCAGAAAGGGAAGAAGCCTGGGGTGGGGGCCAAGGTTGGATTCTAGAGTCTGCCCCATCCTCCCTCCCCACCCTGGGCCTAGGTTTCACTTCTTGTGAGTGTCAGGGCAACACCACCGGCCCTTTACACGGCTGCAGTCCCATTTTTAAGTGATTCTGTGAGCACTCCCAACCACTGGCTCCATCGTGTTCCTCCCCTGGCCCAGTCAGAGGTAGGACCGGGAATCCAGGGGTCCAAACCTCTGGCTGGGGGCTCCTGCACGTCCTGCGCTAAAAAGCGCCGGGGGTGGGGGCCAGCTGCGTCCCAGACGGCAACGGGGAACACAGTCCACACCCAGGCCCCAGGAGGCCGAGTCACTGCCATTGTAACTGGAAAGACTCCAGGTCCAGGAGGAAGGGGCTGCCCCAACGGAGGGAACAGAGGTTGCGCCGAGTTCCGAGTTTTGCACCGCGCCCCTCTTCCTTCAGTCCCGCCGGGAAGTCCCCGACCAGAGGTGACCTCCTAGCAGGGGAGGTCTCCAAACCCCAGGCCCCGCGGGGCGGGCACCCCAGGAGGGTGCTGGCGGGGGGCGGGGCGGGCGCTCAGGGCGCGGAAAACCCGCAGTGCCTGGACTTCAGGCCGCCCTTCCGGCCCCCGCAGCCGCTGCGCTTCTGCGCGCAGTACTCGGCCTTCGGCTGCTGCGCTCCGGAGCACGACGCGGCGCTGGCCCGGCGCTTCGGGGCCCTGGCGGCGCGCGTGGACGCCGCGATTTGGGCCGAGTGCGCCGGCTACGCGCTTGACCTGCTGTGCCAGGTGAGCGGGCGCGCGGGGCGCGCGCCAGGGGCCTAGTTCCTAGATGGGAGGTCGGCTCTGGCAACCCCACCGGGGCAAGATCAAGGGTGGGCGGCGGGCTTTGTAACCCGAGCACACACACACACACACACACACACACCCCACCCCGGCAGGAGTAACTAGGCAAGGGGCAGAGATTCGGGCATCCTGGGATGGCTCTGGGCTTTGCCATCATTAGCTTTGTGACTTGGGCTTTATCTGGGCCTCGGTTTCCCCTGCTGATGAGGTCATCACTCCCTCAGAGTTTGGGGGGGCTCTTCTGCCCTGGCACCGCCTAAAGACCCCCAGTGCCGCGGCCCTGGAGAGCCCTGCCCTTGTCGGAGTACCAGGGTGGGAAGCCTTTGTCCCGCTTGGGGCTCCCCTGCGCTTCCCCCCGGGAAGATGGGAACCGCAGACCCCTGCAGAGGGCATGGTCAAAGCGCTGGACTTGGGTTTGTCGACGGGTTTGGGGGCACACTGCTCCCAGTGAGGGCCCTTCCCCAGCCTGGAGGAGCTGTCTGACAGCCCCTCAGTACTCCGGGGTCCTGACGTGCACTGTGCTTGCTCGATCCTGGGTGACCCCCGGTGCTGAGATGTCCCAGGTGATTCCAGACCATACCCTGGTTTGTGCTGTGCCCTTTTCCTGGGATGGCACTCCCACCCGACGTAGGCATGGGCACGCCTACCCCAGTGAGATCCCTTTGGTGAAACCCCTCTGCCCCTGTGGGGCTGAGTTCCCGCTTCTGCTCACACCAGACTGTGCCTCAGCTGTTCGTTTTCCTGACTCCGGAGCGCCTGAGCAGAAGCCCTGGCCGGCAATGGGTGGAGGCTGAGAAGTCCTAAGGCTGGCCCTGGCCCCGCAGCTGGACAGTGGGAGGACCCACGGGCGGAGGGGTCCTGCCCACACAGCACAGAGTCGTGGCCTTCAGCTGGCAGGGGCAGGCGCTGATGGGAGGAGCGAGAGGGCTGGCTTAGATCCAGACATACTAGGGTTCGATCCTGGCTCTGCCACTTCCTGGCTTTGCGACCCTGGGCAGGTCATCACTGCACTTCAGTTGCATCGTGTTTACAACAGGGGCGACCCTAGCTTCCCCGCCAGGGTCGCCATGAAGACTAAGTGACACATACTCAGGGCTCAGTGGATGATTCTGCCTGGGTTTCTCTAGTGCTTCCTTGGTCCCCACTGGTTGCCCTGCCCTGAGCAGGGACTGAGTGGGGCCTACAGGCTGATTCAGGGAACGCCCAGAGTGGCAGCGACTTGCTTGGTGGTCACACAACTCAGTGGTGGCCATGGTGGCACTTGGGCCACAATCGTTGCCATGTGAATGAGCCATCTGGGTAAGAAATAAGGGGGCGGCTGGGAGCAGACAAGGAGACAGACCCTGGGGAGCTCCAGAATGCAAGGGGGTGGGCAGCTGTCCTTTGGCAGAGTCTGCTGAGCACCCACACTGTGCGTCTCAGGGGAGCCAGAATGGTTTGGTCAAGTGTCCACCTAGCTCACCTGCCCGGGGACTCCTGGGGCAGATCTTCTGGTCTTCCCACCCTGGTCACATAGCAGAGTACGTGCATCCACCCCACTTTTTTTTAATTGAGCATTTACTATGTGCCAGGCTCAGCAGGACCCGAAGGTGTGCAGGTCTAAGGAGGGAGAAGGGAAGGGTCAGGCCTGCTACCCCTCCCCTGGCAGGAGGCTCCCTCTCTCCTTGGGAACCTTCCCAGTACGGCCTGGCCTTGAGCAAGCAGCGGTAGAAGGGCCACTAGCATCTCACCCCAGGCATCTCTGGGAGTGACCTCATGTCTGGAGCAAGCTTGGAGAGTACACCCGAGGCTGGATCACAGTTTCCCTGCCAGGGCCTTGTGGGAGGGAGGGAAGGAGAATGCTAGATGGGGGATGGTATTCTCTGCAAGCCAAGGCTGCGTCTGGATTCAGCACCTCCAGATTTCCACGAGGGGAGGTGGCCAAGGTACTTTATTTACAAGCTTCAGTCAATGACGGCATTCAGGGATCCACATCTGCTTGGACTCCAGATGGGGAGAGAGACCATGAAACCATGCCTACACCCAAGTCCCCCCTGAACCTGCCCCTATCTGGCACCCACAACTCCTCTAGATGCCCAGGATGGCTCCTTAGCCAGAGGCCAGTAGTCCTTCCTGGCCCCTTCAGACCCTTTCTTGGGGCTTTGTCCTCGTCCATCTGATGCCTATGTCATCAGGAGAAGAAGAGACGACTTGTGACACATGGCAGCTCAGGTCCCAGATTGATGGGAGCCAGTCCACATAACGAACTTCCCATGTAACTGAGATGGCCTCTTTAAGTACCTAAAATCATCAAAGCGTGGTTTCTGATAGAAGTCTGTGCAAAACATGCTCTGCAGGCTCAGGTACTGGGCAGACATTTCCTCGGAACCTGTTAGGAGTTGGCCCTATGCTGGGTGCTGGGCCCAGAGGCAGTTGGCCAGTAGCAGGCTCAGTCTCAAAAGTCCCCTTGTTCAATTCAGGAGACAGACACACAGACACTTACCAGAATGGCCAAAAGGCTTCCCAAGGGTGACTGTGGAGCCATAGTGAGAAAGGCCACACTTACCCTGAAAAAGTCAGGGAAGCCTTCCTGGAGGAGGGGACACTGAGTTGCCTCTTGATAGTCCGTATTGTCTGAGCATTATTTCAACAAACACATGCATCATTTCAGTTTATTCCTCCCAATGATTCTATGAGGTTGGAATTTTTTCCCCTTTTATAGATGAAGACATAGGCACCGAGAGGTTAAGGAAATTGCCCAAGGTCACTCAGGGAATGGTAGACTCAGTCTCCAGTGTGCTCTGACTCCAAAACCCCTCTCTTAATCACTTTGCCTGCCTTCTTGAAGCCCCACCATGTGCTGGGCCCTGGGGTCCCTGCCCTGGATGGTCTCACAGCCTATGGGGTGGACACACAAAGAGGTAATTAAGTCCTAGTCAAGCAGACCAGCTGAGCAGTGGGGAGGTGACAGCAGAAGTGGAGAGCTCACACTGCAAGCTACAGAATTACAGTCTGGTGAATGTTGTGTCTGAGATACGGACAGAGAGCTGTGGGAGCATCCACAAGGGCTGGGGGATCAGGGCCTGAGAGAACAGAGGTGTAAGGGAAGACTGCTGAGTTGTGCTTTGAGTCATGCACAGGAGTTTGCCAGATGCAGAAGTGGGCGAGGAGGGAACGTCCTATAAGAGAATATTGTGTACAAAGACTCAGTCTTCCTGGGGAATTCCCTGGCCGTCCAGTGATAGGACTCAGCATTTTCACTGCTGAGGGCCCGGGTTCAATCCCTGGTCGGGGAACTCAGATCCCGCAAGCTGCATGGCGCAGCCAAAAAAAAATAGACTTGGTCCACCTCAAGAGTAGACGGTGGACATAAGAAGCCTTCGGGACTCAGGACCACGGGTCGTGAGTGTCAGTGATGGCACCTTGGCAACCTCGGGGCAATAATGTGGGCAGGCTGTTTGCCCCTGTGCTGAAAGGCCCAGACAGCTAAGCAATGTGGTACTGGGTTGGTTTTCCATGGGTTTTCTGCTGCCTCCCCCTCACTGACCACCGTGAGGCTAGTTGCCGACTGAACTCCGTGCGAGCAGCGACCGCTGCACCCTCTCGTCACTTCCTGCTCTGGACTACTCAGGCCTGGGCACCAGGTTTGTATTGTGTGTAAGTAAGAGTGCATGGGTCATGAGTAAGGGTTGGCCGGACCCAGTGGGTTGGACGCATGGATGCTGAAATTCCAGCCTGGCTCCCTGGAGGCCCTCCCTGCTCCATCTCTAGTTCTGGGTGGGGTTTTGATGAGTGGAGGCTTTCAGATTGGCTTTCAGAAGTCTGTTTTGCTCCCCACTGTGTCTCTGGAGTTCCTGGCACAGAATCGGCACCCAGTAAACACTTGTTGAATGAAACTCTGCTGAGTAATCTGAGAAAAGCCCTGGTCTGGGCATTGTGAGGCCTGGGTCTGAGCCTTGGCTTGGCCACTTTTTGGCACCTGGCCTTCTTTAAGCCTCAGGTTCTCATCTATACAGTAGAAATCACAATGACCCTACCTCGCAATGACTAAATGAGGCGTGTGTGCACACAGACCCTCCCTGGTCCACCCATGGCTGCTGGCTGGACTCACAAGAGGCTCCAGGGGAACCGTGGGAGAGGTGGCACTGCACAGAGGCCAGGGCCTGGCCGTCCGGAACATGTGGAAACGCTTTCCCTGTCTGGCCCTGGGCAGTACTGACCAGAAACACAAGCACGTCACCAAGTGGCCCTCAGCCCCACAGTAGCAGTAGTTGGGCCAGGAGGACAGGCCGTGGTGTGACTAAAAGCCACGGTCGTGTAAAGGGAGGGTACGGCCCCTGGCCAGGAGCCTGAGAACACAGTCAGGAGGGCAGCCTGCCACCCTCTGCCCCTGAGGGCCTCCTGTTGGAACCCAGCCTGGCCCTGCCTGTGAGGGCGGAGCGTGTGCCTGTCTGCGCCTCCCCTGCTGTGGGAAGAGCATCCCCTGATGCCTCGGGGGCCCAGGCTTGAGTCAGACCGGGCCTTGGCCTGGTGAGCTCACGCAGGGGGTGGGCGGGGGGTACCAGACTCATAACAGTTACATATGCTCAGGTCAGAGGCTCTAGCCGAGGGAGTCCCTTAGAGAGCCTGGGGTGCTGAGGCCTCTGCTCTGGGGGGCTCTCAGCTCTCAGGTCTCAGGTGGTGGGCGCTGGAGCCTGAAGCTGGGAGAAGCCTGGTCACATTTGTTGCCACTGCCTGGGTTCCCAGAAAGCAGAACCTGGGGCAGAGCTCAGGGCTCTTTCC
>NW_020172178.1:5844818-5863051 GCF_003031525.2 Neophocaena asiaeorientalis asiaeorientalis
GCGAAATGTGACTGATGCTTGAATTGGCAAAGCCTGTGGCTCCAAGAAACACACAAACTGTGAATCAGGACCGTCCTGGGGCGGGGGGCGGGGGAGGAAGGCGGAGCAGGTTATCTGTCAGCTCCCTTCTCCCAGGGGTCAAATCACATCAGGCATTAACTCCCCCACATTCCGGATGGGGCCCACGTGGGAGACGAGTAGGGTCCCAAGCGTCTCATCAGTGGGGATGCCCTCGGTGGGAGGTGAGGGGTGAGCCACGGCTGTTGGGTTTTGCCCTGTGACGTTAGACCCCAGGACCAGTGAGGTCAAGAAGGTCTGAAGAGGTGCCCGGGGGTGGGGGGGTTCCTGATTCATTTGTGTCACAGAACAACAGCTCTGGTAGCAGAGGACAGCCCCAGGGCCCTGCCTGGGAGGGGCTGAGCCCAAGGTGACTAAGGGATGGAGGAAGGGGGTCCCGGTGGTCAGGGGGACATGTGGGCACTCACACGTGTACATGCACCAGCCTCCCCGGTGCTGGGAGGATGCGGTTGGCCTGAGACCAAACCCAGATCCTCCATGCGGACCGATGGCACTGGGTGACACTGGAGGGCCCACACCTGGGTCTCCCCATCTGTAGCACTCTCACTCTCATGGGCTCTTTTTTTTTTTTTAATTAATTAATTAATTATTTTTGGCTGCACTGGGTCTTTGTTGCTGCGCGTGGCTTTCTCTAGTTATGCCGAGCGGGGGCTACTCTTCGTTGCAGCGCGTGGGCTTCTCATTGCAGTGGCTTCTCTTGTTGCAGAGCTCAGGCTCTAGGCACGCGGACCTCAGTAGTTGTGGCTCGCAGGCTCCAGAGCGCAGGCTCAGTAGTTGTGGCGCACGGGCTTTGTTGCTCCGCGGCATGTGGGATCTTCCCGGACCAGGGCTCGAACCCATGTGTCCTGCATTGGCAGGAGGATTCTTAACCACTGCGCCACCAAGGAATGTGCTAGACATGGTCTCAGGCTCTGGGATACGGCAGTGCCCAAGACAGGCAAAATTCCTGCCCTCGTGGAATTTAGGTTCTGAGGAAGACAGACAATAAACATGTAAACACACTGATTTTATAATAATATCAGGGAATGTTAAGATTTTGTTTTTTAAGCCGAGTCAGAGGCCAGGAGGGAATGGGGGTGATGGCTGGGTGGTCAGGGAAGACTTCCTGGAGGTGCCCCTTGAGTAGGGATCTAAAAAAAGTGAAGTGAGGGAATTCCCTGGTGGTCCAGTGGTTAAGAATCCATGCTTCCAATGCAAGAGATGCAGGTTCGATCCCTGGTCGGGGAACTAACGTCCTGCGTGCCATATGGTGTGGCCAAAAAAGTTAATTAATTTTAAAAATTTAAAAAGTGGAGTGAATCATGGAGGTATAGGGCAGAGGCAGCATATTAAAAGAGAAAGTGTATAAAAATGCCTCGGATCCTTCCTGGCACACAGTAGGTGCTTAAGATTAGCTCCTGGTGCTAATGTTAGTAGGGGTAGTAATAGTGCGGTTATTCTAACAGAAGCATCAAGGTGAGAGAGAAGGAATGAAGGCGGGGAGATACAGGCCCTGTGTGCTGCTGCTGTAGTTGAGACAGTTGG
Organism: Neophocaena asiaeorientalis asiaeorientalis; assembly: GCF_003031525.2. Classification (NCBI taxonomy): domain Eukaryota; kingdom Metazoa; phylum Chordata; class Mammalia; order Artiodactyla; family Phocoenidae; genus Neophocaena; species Neophocaena asiaeorientalis. Next base: position 5,846,421 of record NW_020172178.1, read on the forward strand.
TGGTAATGGACAGATGGCGTCCTCCCATTTTACAGATCAGCAGACTGAGGTTCTAGGAGATGGGATGACCTGCCCGAGGTCACACAGCTGGTAAGACCACCCCGGAGCATCCCTGAGCCGTCCCTGTCTGTGCAGGAATGCTCGCCGTATGCGGCCCACCTCTACGACGCAGAGGATCCATCCACGCCCCTGAGGACTGTGCCCGGGCTCTGCGAGGACTACTGCCTGGACCTGTGGCAGTCGTGCCGGGGCCTCTTCCGCCACCTGTCGCCCGACCGCGAGCTCTGGACGCTGGAGGGCAACCGCGCCAAATTCTGCCGCTACCTGTCCCTGGACGACACGGACTACTGCTTCCCGCACCTGCTGGTCAATGAGAACCTCAACTCCAACCTGGGCCGTGTGGTGGCTGATGCCATGGGCTGCCTGCAGCTATGTCTGGAGGAGGTGGCCAATGGGCTGCGCAACCCCGTGGCCATGGTCCACGCCCAGGACGGCTCCCACCGCTTCTTCGTGGCCGAGCAGCTGGGGCTGGTGTGGGTCTACCTGCCTGATCGCTCGCGGCTGGAGAAGCCCTTCCTGAACATCAGCCGGGCCGTGCTCACCTCGCCCTGGGAGGGTGACGAGCGGGGCTTCCTGGGCCTCGCCTTCCACCCCAGCTTCCGGCACAATGGCAAGCTCTACGTCTACTACTCAGTGGGTGTGGGCTTCCACGAGTGGATACGCATCAGCGAGTTCAGGGTCTCAGAGGATGACATGAACGCTGTGGACCACGACTCGGAGAGGTGGTTCCCTGGGAGCCCAGGCGGGAGGGGCGGGGCTGTGAGCATGGATGAGCCCTGGCGTGACCACACGTGGCCAACTGGAGTTGTGCCCCTCAGGAGCTGTGAAATATTTTGAATGTCACGCTTGGTGAGGGGGCCGAACCCCCTGTTCTGGGGTCAGGGGAGGGGTAGTTGCCAAACAGACATCACCGGGTCATGTCCAACTCCTGGATCAGGTACTTTAGATGGTGCCTTTCATTTGGTTCTCATACAGCCCCATTTTACAGATGAAGAAGTGGAGGCTCAGAGAGGTAACGGGACTGTTAGGTCACACAGCTAGGAAGTGTCAGAGCTGGAACCCTGGTCTGTCTGCCTCCCTCCCAGGCCCAACCCACTGCTCCTACCAGGGCACTATGGCCCCAAGGCCCCAGTCTCACCTGGCCCCACCTCCTATTTCTCACCTGGCCCCACCTCCTATTTCTCACCTGGACCTTCTGCCCCCCAGGCAGATTGCTCTCCTCCCCACCCTCCCCCAACAGCTTTATCCGTTCCTTGCCTCCAGGCCTCTGCTCCTCTCAACACCCAGCCTGCTCTCTGGGTATTAGTTATGCCCCAACTGTTTTCAAAACAGGTTTGACCTAGCCTGGCAAGAAGGGCATACATAATCTGTCTCCAATGGGAAAATAAATCCTGTACCAGGTAACTCAAATAGGCAGAATTTGATACTGGGAATTAGTTCCTCGGGTGTTGGAAATGATGAAAGAGCAACCTGGAGAAGAAGGGAGGCAACTCTAGGTTTAACAACTGGAGGGAGCCGCCTCCGTCTCTTGGCCTGTGATCAGTGGGGTTACTGGAGCCCCTGAGCTGGGGCCACTTGGTGGAAGCTAGAACCATGGTGGACCTGGGTCGGGGGAGCTGGAGCCAGCTGGAGCCAGGGACTGCCAAGACACTGCCTGAAACAGACAGACAGAGAGAGGGAGAAATACCGCTGCCTCTCCACCTGCTACTCCCCACTCCCCGCCCTCCAGTCTCTGGCCAATGCCTTCCACTGGCTGAACCTAGCTGGAGGCCACGTAGCGGAGGAGCATGGGAAATGTAGTTTTCAGGAGCTGGCCCCCTGAAGTAGAGGAGCATGTAAGGGGAGGACCAGGACTGATCTGAGGGCAAATAGACAAATAATAGCACATGATGCATTCAATAAAATTGTAAACTCTTGACATTGAACTTATAAAAAGAAGGAGTTAAATATGCTGGCTAATGTGAGGTCTAATGTAGATTTTGCCTGTGAGCTTCCCGGCAGCCAGGGCAAAAGGAGAAAACGTAATTCTCATTACCTTATATGAGGCTGCACAACCAGTTCTCCAAGAGAGGCCAAGTTTATCACATGGATCTCACAGAGGGGAGAGAGAGGGACAGAGTGGATGTGTCTTCAATGGTGACTTTTAAATATTGATTCCTGATGAAGGCTGAAGGAGGAACACAAAATAAACAGACGAATATATTGCAGAGTTAGGGTTCAGCAAAGGCTCTATGGGGACCTCACAAGTACAAGCCTAGAAATTGACTCTTGCAGGGGCAGAAGTAGTCACAGCTGGCTCAGGGCAGAGCCAGGAGTGAGTGACCATCCTTGCCTGAGTCAGCTGTCAGTCTCTGTTCTCAGGGCTGAGACCCCGATGGGAGATGGATGACCGACAGTCTGAGCTGTCCTCTCCATGGAGGACCTGGAGTTTGGGGTTGTGTATGACTTACCAAGTCGTGTGTGTTGGCCTCACAATAGAAAGGCTTCTGGTCTTGGCTCTGAAGGTCCAAAGTCCTGGGTTCAAGTTGCTTGACATTTCTGTATCTCGGGTTTCTCATCTGTATTAATAAGGGCTTGGCAAGTCAGTCACCAATCCTGGAAAACCTAAACCAGCCTAAGCATTTCGATCAGAGGGAATTTAGTACAAGGAGTTGGCTACAAAGGGATTGGGAGGGATGGAGAAGGAAAAGGGGATGGTCAGGTTACCTAAAGATGAGTTCCTGTGAGAAGCTAGAGGAGCAAAAGGCAAAAGCATCTTTGTGCTGCTGAGTTTTGCCCCTCCTGGTACCCAGATGTCTGGGTGGAAACCCAGGAGTCCATATTTGCCAGCCACTGTTGCCCTTCCTGCAACCACCCCTTCTGGAGGCAGCACCAGAAACGAGGGAAATGTGGCCCCTCCCTTCTCCTTGCCTTCCATCGTCCGTTGGCAAGCCCCTAACCAGAAGCCAGCTGGCTGGCAGTATGGTGGAAGGTTCCGCCCTGGCAGGAAAGGAGGTTGCTGAGGAATGAGTGTGGTTGAGCACAACCCACACCATCCAGCCCACCTCCTTAGAAGCTACAGCACATAATCAATGAGAGAGTGTGTCAGAAGTGCTCGGCTTAAGTGGCTGGCGTGTGGGTAGCTATGATGACGAAGAAACCAGTTGTGCCAGTGATCGGGTCAACAGCTTCGCTTGATCCTAACAGGGCAGGTGCTAGCTGTGGGGAGAGTGGAAAAAGCGCTAGACCAGAACTAGAAGTCCTGAGTTCTAGTCCCAGCTCTGCTATCTACGGGCTGTGTGACCTTGGGCAAGTTGCTCAACCTCTCTGAGCCTCTCGGTTCTCATTGGCACAATGGTGTGAATTATTCCTCCTGCCCAGCCTGCCAGATCCTTATAAAAATCACCTGCTATAAAGGATATGAAAAGTCTTTCCAAATATGAAATGGCATCCAGGAGACAGGAGGTTTTATTGCTGTGATCTTGTTTTGTGTTTTGGCTGAGGTTTTTTTTTGGGGGGGGCGGGGTGCTTATCTTCTTTTAGGATAATCCTGGAGATCGAAGAACCAGCCTCGAACCATAATGGGGGCCAGCTGCTCTTTGGGGATGATGGGTACCTCTACATCTTTACTGGAGATGGCGGGATGGCTGGAGACCCCTTTGGAAAGTTTGGAAATGCCCAAAACAAGTATGTTCTGATTTGGTTGGCTGGTGGGTTGTTTTACATACTCCTAGTTTACATACTATCCTGGAGGGTGGGGGTTACTTCCTCAGCCACGAAGTGTAGGGTAGTAGAAAGGGCTTTGGACCCCAGCTCAGTCTGCAGCTAGCTAGCTATCTGGGGGACCCAGTCACTTCCTCTCATCAGTTAGAGGAGAAGAAGAATCCCCATGGGGGGAATCATCATCATCATTATCTAGTCACGAAGAATAAAGGTGATCACGTTGTCATGGGTACCTGAGAGGTGACATCACAGAGCCTCTGGGAAGATCAGATTTTCTCTGAAGTCTGCCCAGCCCTTCTGGAGCCAGAGGAAGGAAAAGGGTGTTTTCCAGACCTAATGGGGAGTGTGGGCTGGTTGGGGCAGGGCTGTGTGGTTGGGCACGTGGGTTTTCTGCCCCAAGGGTCACCCAAGATGGCCCAGAAATTGAAGCAGTCTTGCTTTCAGTTCCTCACTTCTGGACTTGAGTAGATGGCCTGCCACCATTCCCCTCCTTACACACACACACAAACACAAACACACACACACACACACACACACACACACACACACACACACAAGTCTCGTGCATATAGAGGAGGATATCCAGTAGATGAGGATATCCAGGAGTCTGAGGGCAGCCTCCTCCATTCTCTTAGTCAAAATCACAAAACCTTCCTCAGCCCAGAAAGTAAAAATAGCGAGTATGCTGTTGATTACGGCAATTAAAGTGCTCCCAATTTGTGACTTGTGCTTTCATACGTGACAGTGTAAGAATCATTGCAACGTTCTCGTGTTTGGGATGTATTTAGAGATGAAGTTGAGAAAATAGAAATTAAGGATTTGTGGATAATTGGACAGGACTTAAAACATTACTTTGCTCTTATGAGTTTTGCCCACTTATATATCAAAGCTTGGTGCGTGGTGTATGGGCTCCGGGGAGTAATCTGAGCAGACTGGAGCGTATGAGAGGAACTCACTGGGGCAAAACCTAGAAGTCCACAATAGGGGATTAACTGTGGGACATCTACTGGGGGAGAGCATTTTATCATCATGAAAGAGAATACTTGTGAGGTACCTTTAATGAGGAGGGAAAAGCTTGGGTGCCGATGCTATGTGAGAATGATGGGGTACACAGTTGCATCAAATGGGCGGACCAGCCAGTCCTGCCTTGAAGAGCAAGCCAAAGGGAGCGCACCAAAATGCTAACAGCTAGGGGAAAACCACGCAGTAAGTAAGCGCGTCAAAAAATCACAGATGAAGAGGGCGTACATCTTTAAGCATGTTACAGGTTCCATCATGTGTCACTTTTGTTATGCAATGAATGAGACCCAAAAGCCGCTCACCCCCAGTGGCTGCATGGAGGTTAGGGCTGCACCCCGTTCTGCGCGGCTCTGGAGGGCACATCCTGAGGTCTCCTCGCTCCAAGGGCTCCGGAAGCTGATGTTGCACGGTGCCGAGGAGTGGCCTCGCTTCCGGTCCAGAGCTGCCTGAGGAATCTGGCAAGCTGTCCCCCTCATCTTTGAGATCAGGGTGGTGTGTGTGGAGTGTGGGGTGAATGAAACCGCTTCTGAGGCCTGTTTGGCTCTCTGACATGCTGTGATGGCACTGGGGCTGTATGAGAGAGATGGCGAGTACCCCAGCCTCCCATTTCCTGCTAAGATCTGAGGTGCTCTCTCTCCCGTCTCCCTGCCCTGGCCTGTACTCTTGTATGGGGCACTTGACTTTGATTGCAGGTGTTCATTCATTCGCTCAGCAAACACTTCATGAGCACCTGCTACGTGCCAGTCACTGTGCTAGGTGCTGGAAGAAAGCTGTAAATAGAAATCATTTTTCTGGTATGATTTGCACCCCGTAGCACAGCCCTGTGAGGAGGCAGGAAAGAGAGGGGCCACCTAATATCACAGTGGACGACACCAAGGTCCGGGGAGATTAGAAAGTGTGGTAAAGAGCTTGGATTTCTGCAGCCAGGCTGCCTAGGCTGGATCCCAGTCCTATCATTTCCTGGGAATGTTTTATGCCCTTTCTGAGCTCAGCTGCCCCGTCTGTAAAAAGGGGATCACAATAGCACCCACCTACCTAAAAGGTTCGTTGTGAGGATGAAACAAAGCAATAGATGGTATGTATGCCCAATACTTAGGACAGGGCCTGGGACTTGGTAAGGTGCCCGATAGATGTCGAATGAATGAATGAGGTTACCCAGCTGGTAAGTGGCTGAGGAGGTCGTGAACCTGGGGTCTCTGGCCGCACAGCCGAGGCTCTCCTTGCACCTGGGTTGGCCGTGGGCCCTGGGCCCCGGCACCCCCATCCCCGCACCTGCCCCGCGGTGCCCGAGCCCCTGGCGCGGGGACACCCCGAGCCGGCTCCTTCTCTCACCCGGCCCGCAGGTCGGCGCTGCTGGGCAAGGTGCTGCGCATCGACGTGAACCGCAACGAGCGCGGCCCGCTCTACCGCATCCCGTCCGACAACCCATTCGTGGGCGATCCCGCCGCGCGGCCAGAGGTCTACGCCCTCGGGGTGCGCAACATGTGGCGCTGCTCCTTCGACCGCGGCGACCCGGCGTCGGGCGCGGGCCGCGGGCGCCTCTTCTGCGGCGACGTGGGCCAGAACAAGTTCGAGGAGGTGGACCTGGTGGAGCGCGGCCGCAACTATGGCTGGCGCGCGCGCGAGGGCTTCGAGTGCTACGACCGCAAGCTGTGTGCCAACACCTCCCTCGGTGACCGCCCCCGGCCCCCTACCCCCGCGCCCTGGAGAACCTGTCTCCCCAGATCTGACCCCCACTCCACGGCTGTGCGCCCGCGCCTCCCTCCGTGGCCAACCGCGCCCCCGACCGGGACTTCCTTGCCCGCGCAAACCCATGCCCTCCCCCGCTTTACAAACTTGAAACACCACCCTTTCTGGTTGACTGTCTGGGGCCCTCTCGGGAACCTCGCCCCATCCCCTCCCTCCCCTCCCCCGCTCCCCCGCAAGACTCAGGACCACCTAAGAAGCCTTGTTGGGAACCGGCCGCAGACTCACCCAGCTTCTCCCGCCTCTCCAGATGATGTGCTGCCGATTTTCGCCTACCCGCACAAACTGGGCAAGTCGGTCACTGGGGGCTACGTGTACCGGGGCTGCGAGTACCCGAACCTGAACGGCCTCTACATTTTCGGAGACTTCATGAGCGGGTAAGTGGCCTGACAACATTTCTGAGGGGGCAGGGACTGCAGAGGTGAAAGGTGGGGGGATGTACAACACCCTTGACAGCCCCGGGGCCATCTGGCTCCTGCGAGCCAGGACCTGCCGTTGCGCCAACAGGCCAGAGAGGTCACCCTGCTGGAGAGAGGGGAGCTGGGGCTCCAGCTGGGGTCTGCCCGTGGGACCCGTGGAGCCATGCTTTATGGCAGTGTTGCCTCCACCCACTGAGCCCCTAGAGGGTGTGTGTGTGTGTGTGTGTGTGTCTGGGAGAGGTGTTGGGATGAGTCACACCCCAAACAGGTTTCAGAGGGGGTAGAACATACCTCCCAAGCCTGCTGTGGGTCAGACTGTCTCCCCAAGCGAGCTTATGGAGACTCATGGCCATCTCGTTCTCCTGTTGTATAGAGGGGGAAAACTGAGGACCAGAGAGGCCCAGGGAAGCTAGACACCTGGCATGATGTTTAAAAGTACAGCTGAGATGGCCTATGTTCAAAGCCTGGCACGCTTGTTAGCCATGTGACCTTGAGCCGGTTACTTCACCACTCTGTGCTTTAGTTTCCTCATCTACAAAATGATAATAGTACCTGCTTACTAGGGTTGTTTGAGACCTGTTCGTACATATACAGCACTTAGAATCTAGAATGTGCTCAATTTCTGTGTTTTGTTTTTGTTCGCTTGTTTAATAAGGTAGAAGGATCTGTTGGTTACCTGAGGACCCTTCCAGCCTCACGTGAAATGAATTTTTTGTTTGTTTGCCACACCGTGCAGCTTGTAGGATCTTAGTTCCCTGACCAGGGATTGAACCCGGGCTCCCTGTAGTGGAAGCGTGGAATTCTAACCGCCGGACCACCAGTTCTTAATCATTCCCACCCTAGCCTCTCCATGTAAGGGCAGCTGAACTGGGTCCCTCGGGAGAGGAAATAAGGAAGCCCGAGGCTGGCAGAATTCTTACCTCCTCCAGGCTGCTGACCTAGGGTGGCTTTGTGGCCAGTGCATCTACAGCTGGAGCTGACAGAGAACCCTGACCTGGGCCTCTGGTTGCTGGGTCCTTCTCCCAGCTTAGGGTCTCCCTCTGGGACTCAGTTATCTCATCTGGAAAATGGGTCTAGATGAAACCCCCTTTTTTTTTTTTTACCCCGATTCTCCTTTTTCCCTTCTGCTGTCCCCCAGGAGTGCCCACGCCACCTGAACACAGAAATTCAATGAATTTTGCCAACACTTCCCAAACCCCTCTGCTGAGTCAGGCTTTGTGCCAGGGCCAAAGCAACAGAGTTGATGAGTACCTTGTATCCAAGTCAGGGAGACAGACCCACACTCGGTCCACTCGAGTGCAGCCTCAGAGAGCCTGTGAGCGGTGCTGGGGAAAGCCCAGCACAGGGGCAGTCGGGAGGGCTTCCCAGAGGAGGGGATGACCAAGCAGGGCCTGAAAGTATCAATAGGTGATTGACAGGCATAGAAGGGAGTAAGGGACAAGATCAACATTCTCTGAAGATGCCAAATTCTCCATTTCATGCTCCGAAGTGGAGGCAGCTCCAGAGTATGCGGAAACTCCTGGGCACCAGCCTTGGAGGCTTCTGAACCGGAAGTCAGCTCCTGACTGCTTCCTGCTGGTCAGCAGGTGGGGTTGAGCTGAGGGGGCAGGAACCAAGCTGGTCTTGTTCACCCCTGTGCTTCTCCTAGTACGTAGCAGGTGTTCAGTAAAGCCTGCACCTGAGTCTGGCTTCATGGATGTGCGGGCTGTGCACTTACATGAGGCTCCGTCTCAGAAGTGCCCACGCTTGGTTTAATGCTCTGCTGTTACTGTCTTGAAATGTTTAGTACTTTTTGAACAAGGGGCTCTGAGTGCTCACTTTGCACTGCACCCTGCAAGTTATGTATGGTCCCGGTTGCATGGATAATAGATGATTGGACGGATGGATTGGTGGGTGGGGTTCCCTCGGGCACCCTGCCAGGCATGACCCCACAGCCCATCCTCCTTCGCAGGCGTCTGATGTCCCTCCGAGAGAACCTGGGGACAGGCCAGTGGCGGTACAACGAGATCTGCATGGGCCGTGGCCAGACCTGTGCGTTCCCGGGCCTCATCAACAACTACTATCCACACATCATCTCCTTCGCGGAGGACGAGGCCGGTGAGCGCTCCTGAGGCCTCTCCATCCAGGCTGCCGATGCCTGGGATTGTGCCCCACCCCATGGGTCCTTCTGGCCTGGGATTCGAGGGATGGCATCTCAGGCCTGAAATCACCTTCTGGCTGGAGAGTGACGTGTTCAGAGGGCTTGAGCCTTGCTTCGGTGTCAGTTCTCACTCATCTAAGCTTCCATTTCCTTATCTGGAAGATGGGAGCAGTGGTCCCCGTCCTTCCCTTTCCCCAAGTGTCACCCTGGGCAGGCTTGCCAGGTGGGATAGCGTGACCCCACAAGTAAGAGTCCAGGGCAGTTACGGGACCAGGAAAGGATCTGTGATGGTGGAAATGCAGGCAGGTGGGGGAAGAGTGCCTCCCTGGGGACCTCCAGCTCCCTGGGTTCCTGATGGCAAATGTATCGGGGCCTATAAACGAAGCCGCGTTGTCTTCAGAAAGGGGTGAGCACCGCTTTCTTGCCTGTTAGTGGGTCCCCCATTCAGGCACTTGTGTTTTCAATGCAAGGAGCAGAGGGGGAGGGGAGAGGAAGAAGGACCATGGAGGCTGGATCCCGCCTTTGTCTTTGGCCCCGGATTGTCCCTGGACAAAAGCTGAGGGGCCCCCAGTGGGGCCTGGTGGATGCTTGGCCAGGTTACTAAGCAACGCCTTTCCAGGGGCCTTTCGAGAGGTGTCCCCTGCAGGGCCCAGTGCCCAGAGCCCCCAGGCCTGAGTCTGGGAAACCTTTGTTGAACTGATACCCGTCAGAGTCTAAATTTTCAAAAGGGCAGCCTCAGACCCCACCACCCTCCCTGAGCCCACTGGGCCCTTGAAAGCCATTTCTTTTGGTCATTAGGGAGTTAACATGTTTTGGAAAGGGGGGGATGCCCTCCCCCCACCCTCCTCTGCCTCCAGAGCCCAGACCCAGAGGAGGGCCTGGAAAGCACAGTTCCCAGGGGGCCCTTCCTCAGCCCTCTGAGTGACACCAAGGGATGGACAGCCAGGAGGAGGCCCCTCAAAGACAGACAGCCCAGGGATAGCATGTTGGTGAGTTGGGCAGGTGGTCCCGGAAGGCACAGAGACCTGGGGGTCTGATGCCAGCAAACGTCTCCCAGCTCCCTCTGGCCTCTGCCTCTCTGTATGATCTTCTGACACCTGCAAATTGCAAAACAAGGACCTCTGCTGGCCCAGTGTCCTCCAGGGACAGTGCATACCGCAAACACCAGGAGGGTAGTGTGGCCCTGGGCGGGGCTTAGCAGTGCCATGGGGTTGGGGGCTTCCCACAGATTAAGGCTGGATGGGGCCTTGGGGTGCACCCGGTCCAATGCTGTCACTTTACAGATGGGGAAACTGAGGCTGACTTTTCCTGCCTGGTCGTGGGGTGGGGGGCACTGGACATAGCCTGGCCCCTGGAGGCCTCCCAGAGCAGGACCTAAAGCTCAAGCTTGGTCAGGCAAAGGCAGACAATGGAGAAGGGCATCCAGGCCAAGGGAGCAGCGTGTGTGGGGAGCTCCGAGTTGCTCCAGCACCTGGAGCATAGGGTCAAGGAGGGCTGCACAGCCAGGGAGGGGACCGTGGCCGCTCCCAAGGGCCTCTCTCCAGAAGGGAGCCCAGAAAGGGAAGTAAGGCTCAAAGCCACATGCAAATTCATAGCTGTGCCTATGGACGCTCCAGCAGTGGCCTGCTTGCCAGGGGCCCTGCTCCCTCCCACAGGGTGCATCACACCTTGTGGGCCTATTCCTCCCCCCACCAACTTGACACCCCCCCCACCCCACTCCCACCGGCCACGCTCCCACCACCCACCAAGGCAGGGCTGGTGCTCCTGGAGGGAGGTCAGGGACCATTGACCACTCAGCATCCTGCCCTCCCCAGCCCCCAGCTCCCTGCCACAGCTGGTCTACCCCAGTTGCACAGGTCACCTCTCAAGTGTCTTCCCCTTCCAGAATTCCCCAGGTTTCCTGGGCCTTGATTCTCAAACATCTCCCTCATGCAGCCCTCCCTGACTGCACCAGTCACCAGGGACATGCTTTCCTTCAAGCTCCCTTCTCACTGTCTGTATTGGCCTCTCCTTGGGGAAACCACCCCCGCCCCCATCTTGGGAGGGCTCTCTGCTGCCTCTTACAAGGACAGAAGGTATTAGCATGGCTGAACCATCACAATGAGCCACATGTGGCCTGTGTCTGGGCCTCCCAGCTACCACATCTCCTACATTGGTGTGGGCTTGGGGACAGCAGATGTTTCTGAGTTCCAGGCCTGCTTAACCACTCACCAGTTGCGTGACTTTGGGCAAGTCACCTGACCTCTCTGAGCCTCTGTTTTCTCATCTGGAAGCTGAGAATAATGAAGCTTAATTCCTGGGCATGGGTACCTGTGGCAACAAGGACCAGGGGGCAGGATGGGGGTGGGGAGAGAGCAGAGAACTCAATTTCCCTGAGAGCATCCGTGACACCAGGTGCTCATAATTCCATTTCTACAAACAGAGGCTCTGCATGGGGCTGTCCCGGAGCTGCTGGAGCTCACATGGCGCGAAGTGCAGGGGCTGAGATTCACACTAGAGGCTCCTGAACTCTTCTGCCCCTGCTACTTGCCTGGCAGGTGCCTGCTGGTCAGTGGAGAGAGACTGTGTCCCCAGGGACTTGGCAGGACCTGGACCCTGGGCAACGATGACAATGACAGCAGCAGTAATAGTTAATACGGATGGAGCATCTACTCTATGCTCTTTTCGTTCTCACAACAGCCCGATGAGGCAGGCCCATTGTGGGGATGAGGAAGCTGTGTCATCAGTAAGCAGTCAGTGGGGAGCTGGGCTTTGGACCTCTGTTGGTGCTCAGAGGTGTGTGATCCTGGGCATGAAACCCAGGCAGGGACCAGAGGTGGGGCTGGGTCACCAGGGAGGAGACAAGAGTCCAGAGGTCAGAGCCTGGGAGGGTCCGGGCAGAGCAGCCGGCAGCCCGGGAGGCTGTGCTGCAGTGGGCACATCTGGACGCCTTTCTCAGCCTCGGTTTCCAGTTCCGGGGACTGGAGAGTTACACTGACCTGCAGCATCTCTCCTCCTGGCTCACTGAGGTTGGGGTGCACCTCAGAACTGAGGTGGGGCAGTGGGGCTGGCCGGGATGGTATTCCAGGCAGTGATCTCACTTCTTGCCTCGTTTCTTGTCCAAGGGGAGCTGTACTTCATGTCAACGGGCGTGCCGAGTGCCACAGTGGCACGTGGGGTTGTCTACAAAGTGATCGACCCCTCCAGGTGAGTCCCCCCCCCACCCCACCCCCGTCATGGCCTCAGCTCCTACTGTCTGCCAGGAGCCCTCCCCTCCATTACCTCATTTCCCCTCTCTACCACTCCTTAAGGTGGTTGTGGTTAATATACCCATTTTTCAGATGAGAAAACTGAGGCCCAGAGAGGGGAAGTGACTAGCTAAGTTCATACTGCTGGTGAGGGGCAGATCTAGGATTCAAAACCGATCTGCCAGCCTCAAAGTCCGGTTCTATTTATGCTAAGAGGGCGCCAAAGATACCAGTGGGGGCCCATAAATATGGGCCCCACCATCACATTTTTTTCAATTCTTTTTTTAAATTTTAGAACAGTTTTAGATTTACAGACAAGTTGCAAAGATAGTACAGAGTTTCCCATATACCCCTCACCCAGTTTTCCCTATTATTAACGTCTTGCATTATCATGGTACATTTGTCACAATTAATGAACCAATATTGGTACATTACTATTCATTAAATGTCACACTTTTTTTTTTTTAATTGAGGTAACTCCATACTTTAAAAACAAAAGGATGTCTCTAGTTTTTCCCTAGTGTCCTTTTCTCCGGGATCGCATACAGAATCCCACATTGCATTTAGTCATCGTGCCCTGTTAGCTTCCTCTCGTCTGTGACAGCTTCTCAGACATTCCTTGTTTACCACACTTTTCTGTTGAAAGCACAAAGCTATTAATTACTGGCATAACTATTTGTCAAGAAAAACATAAGCGCTTGCTCCTTTCCTCTCCCCGAGGTCTCGGCGCTCTTTGGATTTATGTCATTGTGGAGCAGCACACGCAAACTCTGCATTTTTCTTCGTAGGTCTGTCCGTATTTTGTATAAACACTTCCACGTTGCGACATTACCCTCAGAAGGCTCCTTTTTGATGGCGGCGTAATTTTCTGTTGAATCACTGCACCGTGATTGCCTGTTCCATCCCTTGGACATTTAGGTTATTTCCAGTTTTTGAAAAAAGACTGCTTCTCTAAGGAAATATCACCTAATTCATGCCAGATGCTGCCTGAGACCCACTGTTTCCTTTAGTCTGTGCAGCATCTTTCTGGCTCATGGCCCCCCGCGCAACAGAGGGAACCCGAGGCTTAGGGATTTCTGCTCAAGGTCTCGTGGGTGGGAGGAGCCAGCAACAGGCTAGACCCCCGTTCCCTCCCTCCCTCCGTGACCCTTCTCATCCCTTTTTTCATTTTTCTCTTTTGGAATCCACGTAATTTTGTGCATCTACAACATATTGAAGAGGGGCGCCGTTCCAGAACATTTGGAAAATGAAGAAATGGGAAGCAGAGGGGGTAGGGTGGGGTCATCCGTTGCCGCCCAAACATAACCACTGTGGCATTTTTTGGTGTATCTCCTACCCTTTGGCAAGACAAAAATTTTTATGTAATTTCCTTAAGGAACAAAACTCAGCTGGGTCCAAAGCGTGTGGCTATTATGTGGAGTTCAAAGCAGCCGGAAAACCCACGCTTTCTGCAGCTTGGAGAAGGGCGTGAGCTGGGCTGTGTTTCAACCTCTGGGGGGAATGGCCCACGTCCCTGCTCGGTTTCCCTCTCTTGCCAGGGCTGTCTGAAAGCCACCCCAGGTCACGTGGCTGCTTCAGCCCTTGGGCTTCCTCCTCGTGCTCTTGGGACCCATTGAAGTCTTGGACCCACGTGGGTTGGTCCCAGAATAGGGTCGGTCCCATTCAAAGACTCACAGATCAGCGGCCAGAAGCTCATTAAAATGGGATTCCATTCCTTACTTGTGCCCCTCAGAGATGTCCAAGGAGACCCAATTCATAGCCCTGGCAACACTTCTCAGGCTCTTTTCTCTCCCAGCCCTCTCCAACCTCACATTCCAAGGCCCCCAGAGCCCTCAGCTCTGCTGCCAGCCCCGAGGCTTTCTCTCTCTCCCCACTTTATTCTTTAGATCGACTTAACCTTTCCCTTTGATTCTGTATCACCAGAAATCCCAGAACCAGAGGGGCAGAGAGAAACCCTCCTCAGAGACTGTGGGGAATGGGGACCAGGGTAAAGTGCAGGAATGGGGCTGTGGTGACAGTTACAGGAGCTGGACCGGCAGGCTGGGGAGAAGGACTGTGACATTTGATCACATCCCAAGGACACTTCATGCTGAGAATTAGAAGTGGCCCTCCTGCTCTGCAGGCAGAGGCTGAGCAGGCACTTGGCAGGCCGTTATAGGGGGGGTCCTGTCCTGGGGTTGGACTCTTGGGGTCTGGGAGGCGTGGACCAGCAGGGTCACTGCTCCGTAAGTGGCCACTGTTGTTACCACACACACGTGCCCAGGCCTGAATGCACACCAGCCCTTTCCCTTCCTTCCTGGCTGCAGGGGGCAGGTGATGTTGGGGGGACATGCTCGGGGCGGGCTCCCAGGGTGCGGCTCATGACCTCTTGTGTGTCTGCAGACGGGCACCACCCGGCAAGTGTCAGATCCAAGCCGCCCACGTGAAGGTCCGGGGCCGCCTCATCCGCTTCGTGCCCAAAGAAAGTAAGTGTCCGCCAAGGTGGGGACACAGCAGGAGTTCCTGCAACCCACGCCCGCTGCCCCTCTTCCAGATGTGGATGCTCCCAGCTGGGCCTGGATGCCCTTCCTTGGCCCCCACGCCCAGCACTGGGCCCCGTACACAGGAGATATTAGGAGTGGGTAGAACTGCTTAAACTTCCTTCCACTCATGCAGTGTCTGCCAGGCCACAGTGGGTGGCTCCAAGGGGCTGCAGGCCTCACAGCGAGCATGGCAAAGGGAGAAATAGCTGGTCCCAGGCAAGGTTCACTCAGAGTTCTTGGGAGGGACAGAGAAAGAGGGTATATCTCAAGATTGGAATGAGTTATTCTAGGTGCAAGGGCGCCTAGGGGAGCGTTTGTGCTGGGTCTGCTATACGAAGGTTCTGTTTTGACGAGCTTGGTGGGGAGAGAGGGGTACAGGTCCTCATGAGCCGAGGGCCAGGCAAAGCCACAGTGACCACCCATGGGATCTGGGGCCATCTGAAGAGGGTACGGCCCAAGGAGAGGGCTGTTCCACTGCGTCCAAGCTAGGTGGGAACAGAGAGTGCCCCAGTGTTGTCAGATCTTCCAGTTCTCAGGACAAGCAGACTATCCATCCATCCATCCATCCACCACATACCTGCGCTTCATACCGGGGCTATAATGCTGAGTGAGCAGATATGGTCCCTGCCTTCTTGGGTTGTTATTATACAATCTCCCGATTTGAAAATATTGGTAACTAGGTCACAATTTTCAAAACCGCCCTGTGGGCCAAAGGAAATACTTCAGTGGGCTGAGTGTGCCCAGCAGGTCTCCAGCTGGCAGACTGGGGGGGGGGGCAGGAAGAGGGGGAGGTTGGGTGGGTGGGGGGTACCCGGCCCTGAGGAAGGGGTGCCCCACCAGGAAGAGGAAGGCTGGGGAAGCTGGCTGTTTGGGGAATTCACTTCCAGCTGCAGTTGGTTTGGGGCCTTGGCAGAGTTTTCCATTCACTCATTCAGCAGTTTCTGCATTTCTGTTAGTTACCCGCTGTGTGCTGGATGCTGGGGCCACAGAAGAAGTCAGACGAGGCCCAGTCCTGGCTGGGGCAAACAGAGGGGTCATTTAGTGTCCCAGGCCCCGTGACAGAAGTTGTGCTGGGCACCATGGGGACCCAGAGCAGTGCAGAGTTGGGGGTGGAGGGGGAGGGTTGGGAAGGTCCTGGAGGCTGAGGGTTGAGCCTGGATGGAGAGGAAAGTGCATTGCAGAGGCCGGGGAAGGGCAGCCTAGGCAGTGAAGGAAGCAGGAGAAGCAGGAGCCCTGGGAGCTGGAAGTCCCTCCCTGCAGGTGGAGTGGGGACCAGGGTGCAGGTTGGGGGAGCGTCTGGCTCATGTTCTGGCCCCGGCCTGCACCTGGTCTTGTATCCAGGCCCTTTCTCAGCCCCTGTCTCAGTGGGTTTCCAAGTGAGACGGGCCGGTGGCCCCGGGATCCCTGCCCATAGTAACTGAGCAGTTTGGGGTTTCCACCTCCCCTGAGGGAGGCAGTACCTGGCAGAGTGTCTGACGTGGAGTGACGTTTAGCCCTATGGCTGACCTGGGCCAAGCGTGAGGGCCACGTCCTGCAGGGACAAAGGGAATCACCCACCGCAGCTCCCCGACACCTAATGAGTCCAGGTCCCCGTGGAGGGGTCAGTGGGAGGGGGTCAGTGTGGACCACAGCCCCGCGCCTAGAGAGCTCCTGACCAGCCCTCCCTGTGATGGGCAGGGGGACCAGCAGCCTTGGGAGCCTGGAGGGGAGGGCTTCACCTGAGCAGAGGGGCCCCGGGCAGGCTGGTTCCCATCCTGCTGGCCTGCCCTCCACCCACTGCAGCTCCCCCCCACCC
>NW_020172178.1:5863088-5877844 GCF_003031525.2 Neophocaena asiaeorientalis asiaeorientalis
GTCATTTGCTCTGAGAAGCTCTCCCAGACACTCCTTCCCTGCCACTGCGCTTAGGAATTTACAGTGTGAGAGTCCTTCCCCTGCCAGACAGGGGACTCCCAGAAGGGGAGGAGGGATGGGGTGGGGCGAGGCCCAGCAGCAGAGGCACAAAGCAGCTGCCAGCACGTGTGTGCAGAATGGCTGCAGAAGCACCTGGCATTCAGCTGCAGGTGGGCACCTTGTGGGGCCAGGGTGACCCAAGAAGCACGCTTGGGGCACCTCATCCTCAGGGTCTGAGTAGAGGGCAGAACGAGGACATCTTTACGTGCGCCTGGTGCGGCCCCCGGGCCTGAGTCCAGGCCGCGGGCGCGTGGAGGTGTTCGCGGGTGGACGTTGGGGCACCGTGTGCGATGACGCCTGGGACACCAAGGGCGCTGCCGTCGTGTGCCGCCAGCTGGGCTTCGCGTACACCGTGCGGGCCGCCAAGCGTGCTGAGTTCGGCGAGGGCCACACGCTGCCCATCCTGCTGGACGACGTGCGCTGCACAGGCAGTGAACGCAACCTACTGGAGTGCGCGCACGCCGGCCTGGGTTCCCACAACTGCGACCACCAGGAGGACGCCGGCGTCGTGTGCAGCCGCGAGAACCCCGATCTGTAGGCGAGCATCGTCTGTCTGTCTGGCCAGCCGGGCTATCCATTGTGCGTCCAGAGCCCGTCCAACCTGTGCGCGCCTGGTGCGTGCGCCCGAGTCTGAGGGTGGGGGGAACGTGGGGGGTGGCCCATCTGTAATGCTGTCCTGTGGTGCGTGCAGTGCACGCGTGTTCTTTGTGTGTTCCTGCCCACGTGTCTGAAACCCCGCAGCCGCAGTATGTGTTGGGATCCGTGTGGCCCCTGTGGGTGTGTGGCTGCAGCCTGAGGTGTTCTTTGCTTACCTCCAGGCATCTCAAGCAGCGGCAGGAGCACAGTCTGGTAGAACCCTGAGCACTGAGGGCAGCTGCCCTTTAAGGGCAGACATGACCTCACTGCACTAACAGAGGCACAGCCGGTGGGTGGAGGGAGGGGACCAGGCCTGCCCTGCCCACGGTGGGGAGTGGAAGGCCCCAGACCAGCTGGAGCACGGCTTGAGGAACGTGGCCCAAAGGGCGTGGACTGGTGGCCTGGCAGTCAGAGTTGCTGAATAGAACACGAAGGCATCTAGTAGGGGCCAAGGGAAGTCATCAGACTGATGGGTCCAGGGTGACCCCTGGGCTGTGGCTGTCCCAGCGAGGGTCAGGGTGCCTAGGAGGAAGCGAGTGCCGGGGTGGGCTGGCAGGGATTACTGGATGACTTCCAGGAGAAGCCTTCTGGGCCTCAGCATCACGCTGGACCCAGCCACTCCGAGCACCACGGTCGCTGGTGAGACTTCAGATTTCTCCACTTCCGAGCCGGTGCCAGGGCCACCTCTGTCACCTCCATTCCCCACCCACCCTGTTCAGTGAAATCCCAGGGAACCCCCTGCCTCCTCAACCCAACCCCGGGGGCCGACCGGGCTGCGGACCCAGTGAGACCACTGGTGCTCTGTCACCCAGTGCTGTGCCAACAGCGCGACTGTTTACAAACCCCCTTCCTGCCTCTTTTCTCTGACTCACACCTGCCTGGAAGCGGAGGGAGGGGGTGGGAGAAGGGGGCTGGTTCTGCAGCCTCTGTCCTGCTCACAGGTGGAAGTTCCTTTGCCCACTAAGGGCCTCAGCCTTGGCTCATGCCAGGCCGGTCAAGGGGCATCAAGTATGGCTGGGCTCAGCCTCTGATAGGGGGCCAGGGAGGGGAAGCAGATAGATGGTCACCGGGCAGTGAGGACCGGATATGGCCCGTGTC
Source organism: Neophocaena asiaeorientalis asiaeorientalis (assembly GCF_003031525.2). Classification (NCBI taxonomy): domain Eukaryota; kingdom Metazoa; phylum Chordata; class Mammalia; order Artiodactyla; family Phocoenidae; genus Neophocaena; species Neophocaena asiaeorientalis. Next base: position 5,864,922 of record NW_020172178.1, read on the forward strand.
GGGGGCGTGGGGGAGGGCTCTGGGTGGGGCATCCCAACCCAACCTGGGTGTTGTCCCGGGAGTTGAGCTGGCACTAGGGATGGTGTGCCTGGCAGAGGAAATGGTGCGGGCGGAAGCCTGTCGGGGTCCCCCAGCTGCTCGCTGAAGCTGAGTGTGGAGTATGAGGCTGCAGAAAAAAGCTTTAGGGTCACCCTCTCGAACCCCCCCACCTCTGCCCTAAGTGGGGTGGGCGAGGGACCCAGACCCTTGTGGCTCCTGTTGAGCCCCGGGTGCAAACCACAATTAACCCTGCCACTGACTGTGGCCTGTGTGCTGGGCACCGTCGTAAGAAGGGTGCCGCATACCTGAAGTCATTCAATCCCCGCAACGGCCCCCTTCCTCCCCTTTTACAGACGAGGAAACCGAGGTGCACAGAGCTTAAATATCTTAGCTGAGATCACCCAGCCAGGGAGGGGGAAGCCAAATTTGAACACGAGCTGGCTAGCCCTAGCACCTGCCAGGTGTATAACCACTGAACCCCCTGGCTATACCCGCAGAAAGTCTCAGCATGGCCCAGGGCCCCTGCCCGCTGTAGGCTGCCAGCCTTGCTGGGAAATAGCTGATGGAGACCCCCGTGGGCCCCTTCCGCCAAGCAGGTGGCTGTGCCACCCCCCACTGCCCAGGGGTGGTTGACTGGGCATCTTCCAGGTCGCTGGGACGTCTGGAATTGTTAGGAGCTGGGAGGCCCGTGGGGACCATCCAGGCCAACTCCTCACTGTGCCGATGGGGAAATGAACCTGGGAGGCTGAGTGTCCCGGGCCTTTGGTCAGATGGGGCCGAGCTAAGACTAGAGCCCAGGGAAGGCGGGGTGGCCCTCGGGGCCCTCAGAGCGGAAGGGCCAGGGCTGTTGGTCCCTCTGGCTTAGAGGTGGGGTATGGCTTTTAGCAGCCTCTGCCTCCTCTTCCTAGGGCTCCTCTGTGCTCTTTCCTGCCCCTCCCCACCCTGTGGAGCCCCCTTCCTCAGTTCAAGGCCTGGAGGACATGATGCCACAGGGCAGGGCCTGGGAGGTGGGCACCTCCCACTGCACCTCAGCACCCACAGCCTGGGCCCACCATCTGGGGCCCGTGGCACTTTCCCCAAGTGGCAAGCGGGCGTGGTCCAGCCCTCCGCTGGGCCCTGAGTGTCACTGTTGTTTGTTGGGGCAAGTAGGGGAGGTCCCAGGCCCCATCACTCCTCTGGGCAGTGCTGGCCTTGGCCCGTCAGTGTTGCAGGAAGGGTGCTTCCCCTCCCATCACCCCTCAGGCTCCAAATAAGGCTGAGGCTGCGGCCTGACTCCTGAGAATGAGGCTCACAGAGACACACTGCTGCTTTACTAGTAATAATAAGGGCAGGTGGCTGACATCGGCTGAGCACTTACTATGCCAGGCACTGTTCTAAAGGCTTTACATATTAGGCACTCTTTAATCCTTGTATTAACTCTATGAGGTAGGTGCTAGGGTCACCCTCCCACCCATTTTACAGATGTGGAAGCTGAGGCCCAGGGGCCCTTAGTTACTCGTCAGATGTCACACAGCCAATATTAGAAATCAGGCAGCCCGGCTCTGGAGCCCCAGCTGTGTGCTGTCACGCTGTGCTACGTCAAGAGCACTGAATTCAGTGTCCCCCTCGTTGGGCCCCATCATTGTGCAGATGGGGACACGGGCCCAGGGAGGGGCAGGGTTAGGCGCAGACTCCCTGTCCCGTGCTCCTTTCACTCCACCACCAGCCTCGGAAAGCCAAGGGGGCAGTCACAAGTGACTCTGTCCCCAGGGACTTTGATCCTGCCTCTGAGTCCTCTAAAGTCGCTGGGGATGGAGGCTAGTCTGGGCCAAGGCTCTCCATGCTCCCTATAGGCCTCTGCCCTCACTGCCTCTAATCTGGCCTCCAGTCAGCAGCTAGAGTGATCTCTCAGAGCCTGCCCAGAGAGGGACTGCCTCTGCCCAGCGTCACACAGCTTAGTTCTGGAGCCCTTGGAGCCACCGCTGCAGGGATGTCCCAGGTGTGGCCCAGCACCCAGGACTGCATCCATGGTGTCAGCCTCAGGTAACAACACTCCAGGTCTCTGGCTGGGCCTCACTGGTTCCCTGTTCACCTGCATCCCTCTGGCAAGCCTCAGCTGGGCTGGGCCCTAGGTGGCCACCTTTCTCCTCTGATGACAGGAAAGACCCACTGTCCCTGGCAGCCCTGACAGCTTCAGTCAGTGGCTGAAGGCAACCAAGCTAGGGAGCAACCTTCAGCTCCCCAAGGCATTCCTATGTTTACACTTTGCAAATGCTTGGCTGGGAGACAACGACTGGGATGTTAGGGGTCCAGCCTTGACTGTGTGACCTTGGCAAGGTCACTTAACCTCTCTGAGCCTCATTGGAAAACAGAAGTAATCAGCAGGATTATTGGAAGAGAAATGAGGTAACATTTACAAACATGCCCAGGACGTTCCGTATTGTTTCTGGACAGAAAGCTCAGTAGCAGGCTGTTGGCGCCCACATTGGCAGCTGCCAACTGCACAAGACAGGGTGGGAGGGGCAAGCCAGGTAGAGGGACCAGCATTAGAATGACCCAGGGACAAATCCTCAAAATGGGAGGAAGATGAGCCCCTTCAGCTAACACGTAGAACCCACATCTTTTTTTTTTTTTTTTTTTTGCGGTACGCGGGCCTCTCACTGTTGTGGCCTCTCCCGTTGAGGAGCACAGGCTCCGGAGGCGCAGGCTCAGCGGCCATGGCTCACGGGCGCAGCCGCTCCGCGGCATGTGGGATCTTCCCGGACCGGGGCACGAACCCGTGTCCCCTGCATCGGCAGGCGGACTCTCAACCACTGTGCCACCAGGGAAGCCCAGAACCCACATCTTCTTGTGGGAGCATCTGTCCTCTGGTCTTGCTGCAGAAACTAACCTTTATTGATCACTTACTATATGCCAGATGCCTCAGGTATGCAGAATCATTTAATCCTCACAACTACCCCATTAGGCACCCCTGACACTGAGGACAAAATAATGTTGCCTGCCATCCTGGTGAACGATGAATGTTGCCCGCCATCAAGCCATCAGCCACTGCAGCCACCCGCTACGGTGCGCCCTGAGGGGAATTCAAGATGGAGAAAAACTGGATACTGGCCCTCATAGTTAAGATGCGTGTCTAAGGAATAATTTCAATGAGCCCAGACTCATTGAAATCGTTGAAATCATTGAGCCCAGACTCAGGTTAAAATCATTAACTTGAGATGTCTGGTTTTTGTGATTAGCAGTAATCTTTTGATGTTTGACTACATGTTTTTTATTTTCAGCAAAAACTCCTATATATGTATCCTGGCTCCACCCTGACCTCTTTGGAACAGTTCCCGAGCTATCTGAGAGGCTGTCTCCCAGGCTATAGTCCTCAGCAATGTTCCCAAATAAAACATAACTCCCAACTTTTAGGTTGTACATTTTTCTTCAGTCAACAGTTCTTTTCCAGATGATCTCCAAGTTGGCTATGTGACTGGGTCCCTTATTCAGAGGGGGGTTAGCTTTGAACCAAGGAGCTTGATCTTTCTCTTTCCCTGGTTACTGTGCCCGTGCCCTGCCTCCTAGGAAACCACTTCCTGTATGGAAGCCATGTGGCCAATAGCTACCACAGTGGATAGCATTTGTCCAGACCTTCCCGGTGAAGGGCCAGGTGGTTGGCCACATGCTTCCAGGCAGCTCCCTCTGCTGGGGGCTTGCAGTGCTGCATGTCCAGGCAAAGGGCTTCCCCTGGGAGCATCAGTGTACAGTCTTAAGCATTCCCTGATGCTCACAGGAGAGCCGGGAGGCTCAGATGAGGTGGCGATGGGACAGAGCCAGAGGTCACTGGTATTGACCCATGCACCAGAGAATATTAATGCCCACTTCTCTCCCTAGCTTAGTTGGACAGGTTCACACTGACAATTGTACCCTGAGGCTGTCCCATGCCTGCCCCAGACTGTGGCCAGAGCAGTTTAAGATCTGGTCCTGACCTCAAGGAACAATTGTTTGGTGTCCTCCCTTCAAATTGCCCCCAACCCCTGGAGGTTTTGCAACCTAGGAGGGTCTGTCCTGGTCTCCCCGCCTCCCTCTCTCCTGCCCCTCAGGGCCAGCCAGTGCGTGCCTGTGACTGCTTTTCACCACCACATGGGGGCAAAGTGGCAAGCCACCATCTCCCAGCCCTAGGGGGAGGATGGTGCTCCCCCTAGGATGGGGCCCCATCCCCCGAGCTGGAATGGATGTCCAGCTTGCCGTGCTGGGGACAGAAATCCTGTCCCCTCTGTGCTAGACCCCACTCTTAAAGCTTGGCCCTCTCTGACACCCCATAGCCCACACGCCCCAAACACTCATGCCCCTGGTGGGGACTGCCCCTGGCTGTACCTGGGAAGGCGGTATACAGGCCTTCTCTGTTTTTCCCAGACCTCTCAGGATTCTGGGACTCTGGCCCGGGGGCATGTCCTTTGCTCAGAAACTCGGCAGCATCTAAACTCTTCGGGCATCTCCTCCCCGGCTGTAAGGATCTTTTTTTTTTTTTTGCGGTACGCGGGCCTCTCACTGTTGTGGTCTCTCTCGTTGTGGAGCACAGGCTCCGGACGCGTAGGCTCAGCGGCCACGGCCCACGGGCCCAGACGCTCCGCGGCACGCGGGATCTTCCCGGACCGGGGCACGAACCCGCGTCCCCTGCACCGGCAGGCGGACTCCCAACCACTGCGCCACCAGGGAAGCCCGGCTGTAAGGGATCTTTATCTGGATTAGGAGGGGGCACACCTGGCCCTTCCCAGCCACTGCTCTCCTTCTGGGTTGCTCCTGAGTCTAAGAATTGGGAAGTAAAAAGCCCTAAGCTGGTCTCTTCTGTCATACCCGGATTGGTAAGAAGAAGCAGGTTATAAAAGGGAGGAAAATCTTCGTTAGTAGTTCGAAAATACCCTTTGGCCACCCTGGGCACATTTCTCGCTTTCGCGCTTGAAGGAGACTTTCTGTAACCAGATTTTCACCCACTCCAACCCTTCGGACTTGGGTCAACGCCTTGGACGTTGCGGTCGCGGTCCCCCAGTGGGGCTTCCCCTTGGTCTGGGTGGCAGCCGTGTGCTCTTCATTCGCAGGCATAGGACTCCCTGTGTCCCCGGGGTCCTCTTCACCTGCCCCGTGTGGACAGGCCGGGCAGGGGAAACCAGCTTTGGAGGTTGGGGTTCCGGGGAGAGGTTTGGGAACAGTCGGCGTGATACAGAAAGTTGGAGGCTGGGATGGGGTTTCCAGGAAGGTTTAGGGAGAAAGGAAGGGGCCTAGGAACGCGCGCGGAGAAACGCCGTTATTTGGGGGCGCCAAACCGGGCTGAGAAGCCAGCAGGATTTAGCGCCGCCGCCAGGTCAGCAAGCGCCGAGGAATTAGGGTTGCCAGGGACAACGCGTTCTGGGCGGAGCTGCTGTTGGGGGTGGAGCTTGAGGGATGTGGGCGGAGGCTTGGGAGGCGGAGAGAAGGCGGTGCTGGGCGGGGGTCTGAGCCAGAAGTGGAGTTGTTATTGGTGGAGATCACATGCTCTGGGCGGGGCCTGGGAGCTGGGAGGAGACAGTGTCGATGTTAGGACGGAGCTTCAGGATGGGCGGTGCGAAGCCGGGGCCGGCCCGGAGAGCTGGAGCCGGAGGCGGAGACGTGGTTGGCGGGGACCGAGCTCCTGGGAGGGGTCGCAGCCGGCGGGGGCGGAGCCGAACGGGCGGGGGCGGTGCTGGGTCGCGCCAGGCCTGGGGCCGAGGCGGCGCGCGGCGCTGACAGCTGAGTCGGCTCGCGGCCTCCCGCCCCCTGCGTGCCCGGCCCCGACCCCGGCCTGGCCTGCCCCGGAGCCATGAGCCCCGGGCTGCTGATGCTGCTCGGCAGCGCCGTCCTGGTCGTCTTCGGCCTCTGCTGCACCTTCGTGCACCGCGCTCGCAGCCGCTACGAGCACATCCCCGGGCCGCCGCGGCCCAGGTGAGCGGGGGGTGGGGGCGGGGACCTGGATGGGGCTCTCGCATGGGGGGCCGGGGGACCGCGTCCAAGCCGGCATCGGGTCCAGCCTTGCCACTGCGCGCGGCCGCTTGGAAACGGCGGCAGGGAGAGGGGCGCTAACTATTCTTAGTAACAAATTACTCACAGCCGCAGCAGCTGCTAGGCGCCCACCGCGCTCTGCTGGGCCCCGAAAACGTGATGGCAGCGACAACCCTGTTAGGTAGGCGCTATTGTTACCCCATCGTTCAGACGAGGAGACTGAGGCGCGCAGAGGCAAAGTCACCTGCCCAAGGTCACACAGTTGGTAAGCCTAGATTTAAACCCAGGTCAGCCTGGTTCTAAAGTGGGTGCTCTTAACTTTGGGACTTGGATGGGGTCACTCAACCTGGGTTGTCATACACTGTACTTTGGTCACATCCCCCCTCTTTTTTTAAAATTTCTGTCCTGGTATCTCCATTTTGTCTTCTCCTTGGTACTTCCATTCCATCCTCGGCCCTCACCCCACTCACCTTACCTCCCCTCTACTCCACCAGAAGTTCACCTTTCTGAGGTGTCATTTCTGTGTCATTCAGACGTGTCATTTCTGTGCTCCAAAGGCTTCCCATCACTTAGAACTAAATCTACTTCTAAATTAAGGCTACTCTGGGGCCAGCAAGGCCCCTGCTGGGCTCTCAGAACCCGCTCTGTACTGTTCTAACCCCATGCTTGCTCACTGCTGCCTCCAGTTCTTTCTGCATGCACCCACCCCAGCTGAACCCCTCCTCCCGGGTCTTCCTTTTCCCCACCCACCCTGTATAAAGCCCACCTCCTAGCTCCAAGCTCCTTATGGGGCCATCATCCCTGAAGTTACCTTCTGTTCACCTGTTGACTGTCTGTTCACCTGTTGACTGTCTGTCTCCCCCTTTAGAATGTGAGCCCTGGGAGGGCAGGGATACTGTGTGTTCACTTGTGTATCCCCAGAGCCTGGGACATTGCAGATGCTCAATAAATATTTGTTGACTGAGTGAATAAACAAGGGTATTAGACACACTTCTTAAAACCTCAGGACACCAACATTCTGGAAGGCACCCACCTCCAGCACAAGCCGGATGCCCTGGCATTTGAAGCCTGAATCCCTGCTTGGTGGGTTCGGGAAAGATCTCTAGCTGGGGACACAGGGAGGCAACTGTTCTCCCTGCCAGCTCTCTCTCCTCCCAGGTGCCCTCTCCCACCCTTTTCCCTTACTTCACAGCTGTGTCTTCCCCTCCATCTAGATGGTTCTTCCCCCAGCCTTCTAGGCTTGTCTTAAATGCCAGCTCCTCAGGGAGGCCCTACCTGCTCCCACACGCAAATATATTTTGTTCATTTTATAAACGCTAAGTCACCTGAATGGTAATTGGGTAACTATTTGTGCTACCTCTTGTTAAGTGTCTGTCTCTCCCATAGGCCTGTGTCTGTCTTGTTCACTGCTGTGCCCCTGACATCTAGCTCAGCATGCACAGTAGACCCTGGATAAACTCTGATCCAAGGTGGATGGTGGAAGGCTCCTGCCAATTCTGTTAGATACACTCCCACCCTTTCAGGTTTTCAAATCAGCCGTCAAGAGCTTGGAATGGAATGAGTTTTGTGCTCATTCTGACAGGCCTCCTCATGACTTGACCTTCTCATAAACCCAAGTGCTTCAAACACTGCAGACCTGAGCCAATCTCTGTGTCTTAAGAAGAGAGAACTTAAGTCAAGCTCCTCTCGGCTACTCTCCCCACATCAATTTTTTTAAATTGCATTAAAAAAATAAAGTTATGTATGCCATAACATTTACCCCTTTAAAATGTACAGTGCAGTGCCTTTTAGTTATAGTGACGGAGTTATGCAACCATCACTGCTAGTTCCAGCACATTTTCATCACTGCAAAAAGAAACCCCATAACCATTAGCTGTCACTCCTCATTGCCCCCGGAACTCCCGTAGCCCCTGACAACCACCTAATCTGCCTTCTGTGTGTATAGATTTGCCTGTTTGGGACATTTCATATAAATGGACTCATACAATATTTGACCTTTTGTGTCTGGCTTCTTTCACTTAGCAGAATGTTTCCAAGGGTCATCCATGTAGTAGCATGTGTCCATATATCTTTCCTTTTTATGCCTGAATTCTCCCTCAAGTCTTACACCACAAAATCTACATGTGACCTACAGGTGTGTGGGTGGGTGGAGGAGGCTCAATACAATTTGGGTTGGGCTCTTTATTCTAAGGAGGTCAGCTGAACAGTGCATATACGAAAAGATTTTGGATGAAAAATTGGTTGGTGGTCAAATACAAAACTGCACTAAATGAAGGTTCTGGAACCTCTTTTTAGCATAAATCAGATGCTTTGGCATTCAGAGCCTGGATCCCCAAACCGTGATTGGCAACACCATGGTTGACGAGAAATCTATGCGTATTGGGTCTCCAGTAGTGTGCTTTAGGGCTTTGCCAGCTTGCAGGCAAGGAACCCTCTGCCCTGCAAGAGGCAGCTGCTGTGCTCTCGCAGCCCCAGTCTTCATCCTCTTTATTCTGCAAGAGTCACCAGCAAGATGCCCTCCCTGAGTGCCCTGCTTCTGTGTGCTGATTACAGACAACGTCCTACTGCAACGATCCATGTAACAGCCGAAAACTCAGACCCCATGTTCAGATCCCACATAAACACTTGTAGCCTCTGTATTTCTCTGTCACTGCTCTGAGCTTCCTCATCACCCCCCACTCTCCTGGTAGTGTGGGATGAATGTAAACTTGACAATGCAAAATCTCTCTCCCAGTTTTTATTTCTTTTGTAATAAGTTTTTCAAAACTCCTGGGCGGTGTTGCTTCTCTCCACCCTCTCCTGCTTGCCGAGTCGCCAGGCCTGGGGGCTGTTCGACCGTTGCTGGGTCGCTCTCGGTGATGGTGGAGACCCACGCTGGCGCTGCTGGGCGGCGCATCCAGGGGACTTGGGGTGCCCGGCTGAGCACTCAACCACCGCATCCCTCTGGCGCGAGGCACTTTCCTGGCCCCGCACCCTCACCCTCACTCCTAGTGGGTGGCCCCCCCCTCAGCCATCTCGTGGGCTCCCGCCACCCCTCTGTGTGGCCTCACAGTGGGCTCTCCAGATGACTTCTGCTCCAGTACTGTCCCAAACTTTCTCTGCCCACAGGAAACCTCGGATTCCCACTGTGCCTGTCGCAGGGTTATAGGAAACCATGCGTGCTGGGGACCGGGCAGGGGAGGGGGATTTTTGCCCTCTCCTCTCTCCCTGGGTTGCTCTGCCATATCCTGTCTACCACCAGGGGCACACCAGGTGGGCTTCGGTCCGCCCCTCCCCATCCCAGGAGTCTACCATCCCCTCCTTCCATCATCCCTCATCTGCTGGTTTCTAACCCCTGGTCTCCGGGCCCTGCCTTCGCCCCCACCCCCAGCGCCCCCTGCAGGAACAGGAAGGAACGGGTCGTAGGCTCCTTTCTTGCCTGGCAGTGAGGACCCCACGCCACGCCATGCCCTTGACCTTCTTGAGGTGTCACTCACGTGCCTCCCCAGGTGGCTCTGGACTCCGGTGCTTAGGGTGGAGACTCTCAGGCCTGTGAAGGTGAGGAGGGTCCCGACTCTGTTCTCACTCAGGTGACTCAGAACTGAGAATATTCTCTCCAAACCTGCAGCTTTGGGGAGTGACCATGGGTACTAGATTATTCTGGAAATACAGCCAGTCATGTGTGATGTCCACGGTCCATCTTGCTGCAGGCGGGGCGGTGTAAGTTCAAAGCCACTCCCCTCGAGTGGGCGTGGCTGCCCTGCGCCCCGCCGAGCTTCGTAGCGCAGGCCCCGCCCGCCCGCTCTCCCCTCAGTCCCTCACCTCCCGTGCCAGCCAGCGCACGCTCAGCCTTTATTCTCGCCTCCTACTTCCCTGAGCAAATGAACAGCCTGAGACAACTTCCTTCCAGGGCTCTGCCGCCACATCAGCCCCCTTGCCTGCCCTGAGCCCACGTGCCTTCCCCCCTGGGACCTCGGAGCTGCTGGCCAAGGATGCCCACCCCACCCCACCCCCACCAATGTCTCTGGCCCCTGTTCCTCCCTCCCCTTCTCTCTTGAATCCACCGCCCGTCAGGCTCTGGCCCCCACCTCTCCACCCAGCTGGGTTTGATCAAGGCCCCGTGACCTCCGTGGAGCTAGACGCATGGTCAGCACTTGGTCCCCATCTTGCCCTGCCACTCCGCTGCTCGGGGCAGGGCGCACCCCTACCTCCTCCTTGAAGCCTTTCTTCTCAGGTTTCCCCCTCTCTCTCCCCTGCATCTCCTGCTCAGTCTTCCTGGCTGGTTGTCCCTTTACTGCCTGTCCCCCCAACAGTGCCTCACTCTTGGGACCTCTCCCCTGTCTACACCCACCCCTTGTGGTCTAACCCAGTCTGTCAACATCACTTCTCTGCTGAGGAGTCTCGCATTGACATCTCCAGCTGGGAGCTCTTCCCTGAACTGCAGCCTCAGGTGCCTACCTGCCTGCTTCCCTTCCGTGTTAGATGGGCAGCACACACCTAACCGCTCCAAGGCTGGCTCCCAGTTTCATCCACTTGTCTCAGGTTGGTTCCCAGAAGCCGATCCTGAGACAAGAATTGAAGTGTAAGTCGTTTGGGAGGGGTCATCCTGGTGGGGTTAGGGATTGGATGGAGAGAGAAGGTCAGAAGGTCAATAAAGCAAATTACCTCTGGGGGCAACTGAGATGCAAGCCCCCTGGTGAACTCTGGGGCCCGGTGGAACACAGGCTCCCCCCACCCCACCACGAGGTGGAGGGAGAGGGGATCGTTGATGGAGGGCTGCTCTGGGGGGTGTTGAGCTGGAATTTCCAGGCTACTCAGCCTGCGGACAGAGCCGAGAGAGCACAGGGCAGAGACTTGGGTTCTGGCCTTTGGAAGCCCCTCCACCTGCAAGGACAAGGGTGGGGGGCGGGGGCAACAGTGTCCGCTGCCCCCACCAGGCCCCCTCTCAGTCCTCCTCACCTTAGTGAGTGGTATCTCCATCCAACCTCCCAGCGGCCCAGGCCGAAAGCCCCAGGGTCATCCCTGACCCCTGTCTCACCCCCCACATCCAGTCCATCAGCAGGTCCCCTTGGCTTGGCCCACCTTCACGTACGTTCAGAGTCTGACTTCTCATCTCCACTCACAGCCCCCTCACTGGTGCCCCTGCTTCTACCCCTGCCCCCCACACCTGCCCTGTTTACTCTCAGCTCTGCAGCAGCAAGGACAATTCATTTAAAACCCAATTCGGATCCCATCTCTGTTGTGCTCAAAACCCTCCAGTAGCCCCCACTTCACCAAGCTCAAAGAAGAAGTTTGGATAACAGACCCCAAGGCTGTACACAATCTTCCCCCCATCTTGGTGACCTCATCGTGTACCAGGTTCCCCTCAAGCACTCTGCTCCAGCCACACCGCCTCCCTGCTGTTCCTTGAACTTACCAAGCACTCTCCTACCTCAGGACCTTTGCACCTATGATCCTCTTTGCCTGGAATGTTCGTCCCCCAGATACCTACGTGGCCAAGTTCCTCACTTCTTGCAGTTCACACGTCACCTTCTTAAAGGGATGTTCCCTGACCTGCCTATTTACAATAATCCTCCTACACCCATCCCCAGCTCTCCTTACCTCCCCCAAGTCTGATTTTTCTCCCATCACTGTCTGACTCCCTATTTACTTATTTATTTATTCACTCTGTCTCCTCCCAGGAGAATGTGAGTGCCATGACCCAGAAAACCCCAACTGCAGTTTTGTTGTCGCCCATTCTGGAAGCTGTAGTAAGTCAGCTTGATGGGAATAAACAGGAGACAGGAAGTCACCAGTACCTTGGAATGTGCCTAAGGTGACACCACACAGGCCTGTTTACAATCTGGTAATCGCACTGCCGAGTTAGCATGACCGAACTATGTCCTGGTGAGAAGGACTGTGGGGGACCCTGGTACCAGCCACGCACCTGGGGCCAGGTGACTTCCTCTTCCCAGCCTCGGTTGCCCTACCTATTAACTACGTTAATAATAGACCTACTTCAGGAGGTGTGGGGAGTTCAGATGGGGTCAAGCTCATCATGGTGCCCAGCATTTAGTAAGTGTTCCCTGAATGTCTCAGGTTATTCCTCATGCCAGCCCCCATTCTCTGCACCAGGGAGATGGTTTTATCCCTCTCCATCTTTCTAAGAAGACTTCCAGAGCCAGTCAGACTGAGATTTGCATCCTGCCTGGTGACCCTGAGTCAGGACTGTACCTCTCCGTGCCTCAGTCCTCCCATCTGTGAAGTGGGCCTGATAACGCCAACTTCACAAGGTCCTGTGGGGAAGGGAGCGCTCTTTGACGGTGACTTCCGGTCATCTTAATGTTTCCCATTTCTTCTAGTTTCCTTCTAGGACACCTCCCCTACTTTTGGAAAAAGGATGAGGTTTGTGGCCGCGTGCTCCAAGATATGTTTTTGGATTGGTGGGTCCTAACTTGTCATTTGTTGCCCCTACTCCAGTCTCTGCCCCTCACGAGCCAGCTTCCCCCAATCCCCTAACCCCCAGTCCGGCACACACCCACCTCCCCCGCCCAGGTCATTCCCACCCCCAGCAGTTCCTACTCTGAGGCACACAAGGGTGGTTCAGAAGGCAAGCTCTGCCTTTTGCCAACTGCGTGGCCTTAGACCGGGCACCAGAAGCTCTCTGAGCCTCAGTTTCTTCATCTGTAAATTGGGTGGGGGTGTGACTAGGTAACAGTCATTGTTTAGGGTGGTGCTTTACACTTTTCAGAGACGTGATATCGCTTGATTCCCAGCACAACCTTTTGGGGCAAAGGAGGAGGATAGCAACCCTATTTCATGGATTTGGAGACTGAGGGCAGTGGGGGGATGTGACTCAGCAGTGAGTCAACAGCAAGGCAGAACCTTGGCCCCAGACCCCTGCTGAGACCTGCCCCCCCCCTCCCCACCCCCAGGGATGAGATGCCCCG
>NW_020172178.1:5878083-5904905 GCF_003031525.2 Neophocaena asiaeorientalis asiaeorientalis
GAAGAGATGCCCCGTTTCTCCAGCTGAGCCTGGGCTGATCTGATGACATTCACATCTCTGGTAGTTGACAGCCTCCCTTGCATCACTTTGGTTCCCAGGGCTAAGAAGTACGGACCTGTCGTGCGGGTCAATGTCTTCCACAAAACCTCGGTCATCGTCACGAGCCCCGAGTCGGTCAAGGTAGGAGACAGAGTGGTTTCCGAGGGGAGCCCTCCTCCTCCCTGGGATGGGTGCATGAAAGTCTACCCCCAGGGACTGTGGGAGAAACGTTCCAGAGTCACGCGCATTTGGGCTGGTTTCCCAAGGATCCTGAAGGGGACAGCATCTTTCCCTCTAACCACCCACTTTTTGGCAGTGGGGTTGGGGGCCTCCTAAAAGCAGGGCTGTTTGATGTGGATAGTGAGTTATTGTTAGACTCTTCTGGGCTGGGAGTTTTACCCAGCTGGTGCACACGTGCCTGGTTAGTTCACCTCTCTTAGAAGTTCCTTCATCTGCGAGGTGGGATTATAACCCCTTTCTTTAAAGACTATGATGGGAACTAAATATTGATCCATTTATTTAACAAATAAAGGGTCAAAAGATGCTTCAACATGCACTTTTCTATGTGCTTCACAATTATTAACCCATTTAATCCACAGAGGGGTAGGGACTCTTGTTAGTCCCCATTTTAGAGGTGAGGAAACAGAGACAGGCAGCATTAGTTGGCCTATAATATGTGCAGGCTGGCGTCTGCCATATAAGTACTAAGAATGGCCAGTTGGCAGAACTGGGCTTAAATCTGGGCTCTGCCACCAACTGGCTATGGAACCTTGGACAAATTACTGTTTCACTCTGAGCCATAATTTCCTCGTCTGTAAAATAGGGATGATGCCTCTCTTACAGGTGCTTATAAGAATGGAACTGATGAATTGGGAGATTGGGATTGACATATATATACACTAATATGTATAAAATAGATAACTAATAAGAACCTGCTGTATAGCACAGGGGACTCCACTTCGCTGTACAGTAGAAACTAATACAACGTTGTAAAACAACTATACCCCAATAAAATAAAATTTAAAAAAGAATGGAACTGAAATAATGTGTGTGAACCATCTAGCCCGTGCATGGCACACAGCAAGTGCTCAATAAACGATTGTGCTGTGATTCTCATGGTGGGTACTGAGCTGATGTGCGGGGGTGATGCTCTGCTCAGGCAGTGGCTGTGGTGACACTAAGGGGGACAAAATACAGCTTGGGGTCTAGATCACAAGACAAGTTGAATGACCATGGTGTCTCTAACAGGATGTTAAAAGTCATTTTATTTTTAAAAAGTTTCATTGCAAATACAGACACATGCCTTAAGACTTTTAATAGCATGCTACCAAAAACCATACACAAGACCTTCACGACGCTCGATGAGATAAGAACTTGAAAGACATATATTAATATGATGAATTACATTGCTTAGCATTTAAGTGTTAAATCAGCACTTCCTGGTCATGATACAATTTGTTCCTGGTTACGATTTGCTCATCTTTTGCTAAGAATTTTTGTTTCTATATTTTTTCTTCTCTTGATCCCTGGCTTTGGGATCAAGTTAATAGGCCTCATAAGATGAGTTGGGAAATGGTCCCTCTCCTCTGTTTTCTGAAAGAGTTTGTATAGGAGTAGTGTTATTTCTTCCTTTAACGTTTGATAGAATTTACCAGTGAAGCCATCTGGGCTTGGCATTTTCTTTGAGGGAAGTGTTTTTGTTTTTTTTAAATTATGCAGTCAGTTTTTAAAGTTGATATATGGCGATTAAGATTTTCTATTTTTTCTTGAGTTTTGTATCTTTCAAGGAATCTCTCCTAAATTGTTGAAATTACTGATAAAAAGTTGTCCACAATATTTATTTATTATCTTTATCATGTCTACTGGATCTCTGGACATGTCCCCTCTTTCGTTCCTGAGAACAGTAATTTGGGTTTTCTTTTATCTTATTGAACAAGCTGGCAAGAGGTTTCTCAATCATATTCATCTTTTCAAAGACCCACCTTTGGTTTATTGGTTTTCTCCATTGTTTGTTTCCTATTTTATTGATTTCTGCTCTTTTTTTTTTTTTTTTTTTTTGCGGTACGCGGGCCTCACTGTTGTGGCCTCTCCCGTTGCGGAGCACAGGCTCCGGACGCGCAGGCCCAGCGGCCATGGCTCACGGGCCCAGCCGCTCCGCGGCACATGGGATCCTCCCGGACCGGGGCACGAAACCGCATCCCCTGCATCGGCAGGCGCACTCTCAACCACTGCGCCACCAGGGAAGCCCCAATTTCTGCTCCTTTTTATTTCCTTCCTCTACTCACTGTCAGTTTGTTCTTGTTCTAATTTTTTAAGGTGATAGCTTAGATAATTGATTTTAGATTTTGTTTCCTTTCTAATATAGGCATTTAAAGCTTTACGTTTCCCTGTAAGCCCTACTTTAGCACAAATATACCACACATTTCAATATGTTGTGCTTTTATTTTCATTCAGTTTAAAATAATTTCTTAATTCCCTTGTGATTACTTCTTTGAACCATGGATTATTTAAACGTGTGTTGTTCAATTTCTAAGTATTATAAGATGTTCCAGATATTTTTCTTTTATTGATTTCTAATTTAATTCTGTAAGGTCAGAGAAAGTGTTCTTCATGATTTCAATCCTTTAAAATTAATTGAAGCTTGTTGTATGGCCTAGTATATGGTCTATATTTGTGAACGTTTGTGAGCACTTAAAAAAAAACATATGTTCTGTAATTGTTGGAGTGTTTTAGAAATGTCAGTTAGGTGAAGTTGGTTGATAGTGTTCTTTGAATCTTCTAAATCATTACTAATTTACTTTCTACACGTTCTAGCATGCAGAAAGTAAATTACTCTCTACTGAGAGAGGAGTGTTAAACTCTCTAACCCCATCATGGAATTGTCTATTTTTACTCTCAGTTCTATCAATTTTGATTCATGTATTTTGAAGTTGAGTTACCAGGTGTGTACACATTAAGCAAAGTTATATCTTTGTGATGAATTGATCCCTTTATCTTTAGAAATTTCCCCTTTTTCCTTGGTAGTATTCCACTTCCTGAAGTATATTTTGTTTGGTATTAATATAGCCACTCCAGCTGTCTTATGTTTAGTGTTTCATGGCATATCTTTTTCTATCCTTTTCCTTTCTTTTTGGCCATGCCATGTGGCATGCAGGATGTTAGTTCCCTGACCAGGGATCGAACCCATGCCCCCTACAGTGGAAGCGCAGAGTCCTAACCACTGGACTGCCAGGGAATTCCCTCTATCCTTTTACTTTTTATTATTATTATTATTTATTTTTTAAAATTTATTTCACTTATTTATTCTTGGCTGTGCTGGATCTTTGTTGCTGCATGTGGGTTTTCTCTAGTTGCAGCAAGTGGGGGCTACTCTTCATTGAGGTGTGTGTGCTTATTGTGGTGGCTTCTCTTGTTGCAGAGCACAGGCTCTAGGCATGCGGGATTCAGTAGTTGTGGCATGCAGGCTCAGCAGTTCTGGCTCGTGGGCTCTAGACCGCAGGCTCAGTAGTTGTGGCACACAACTATTTAGTTGCTTAGTTGCTCCATGGCATGTGGGATCCTCCCGGACCAGGGCTCGAACCCCCATCCCCTGAATTGGCAGGTGCACCCTTAACCACTGTGCCACTAGGAAAGCCCTATCCTTTTACTTTTAACCTATCTGGAATTTTATATTTCAAGTGGGTTTCTTATAGATAGCATATAGTGGAGTTTTGCTATTTCAGTCAATCTGAAAATCTCTGCCTTTTAATTGGAGTGCTTAGGTCATTTACATTTAATGTAATTATTGATGTGGTTAAGTTTAAATATACCATGCTGTTGTTTGTTTTCTATTTGATCCACCTGTTTTTTGTTCCCTTTTCCTCCTTTCCTGCCTTTTAGATTGAGTATGTTTTAGTATTCCATTTTATATCCACTATTGTCTTATTAGCCTCTTTCTCTCTCTTTGTGGTTGTCCTAGGATTCATAGGATAATCTTTAACTTATATCAATCTATCTTCAAATAATATTATATCACTTCATCTCTGTTTACTTTTAAGACTTTCTCTTTATCACTGGGCTCAGAAATTTGATTATGATCCACCTTGGTGTGCCTTTCTTTGTGTTAATTCTATGTAGGATTCTTTGAACTTCTTGGATATGTGGGTTCCTTGAGCATATTTGTAAAATTGTAATAAATGTGTTAAGGTTCTTGTCTGTGAATTCCGTCATCTCCATTATTTCTAGGCTTGGTTATAGGTCAGATTTTCCTGCTCTTTGGCACGTCTAGTGATTTTATGCTGCACAATGGACATTGTGACTTGTACATTGCTGAGTGCTCAGTTCTGTTTTACTCCTTTAAAGAGTGCTGGACTTCATTCTGGCAGATCACTTGGATCCTCTCCAGGTTGCTTTAAGGCTTTTGAGGGTTGATCAAGTGTAGGCTTTTACTCTAGAGCTAGTTTAGCCCCACGACTAAGGAGTAACCCTTCTGAGGACTCTAATAAAGGCCTTGTGTCTGAGGTTTAACTGTGGCCAATGGGGACTTGAACAATTCTGAGCTTGTTTGAGCTCTGAGAATCGTTTAGCCTATAGTTACCCAGTAACTCTCCTTTCCCCAGAAGTTTTTTACCCGGTCTTGTGGAGTTTCACTCTACACATGCCCAGATTGGTAGTTATACAAAGATACAGGGGATCCCTGTGCAGATTTCTGCACAGGACCTCCTTCTCTGCATAGCTTCCTCCTCTTGAGTCCTCTGCCCTACAAATTCTAGGCTTTTCTGGCCTGCCTGGACTCTGACCTCTGTCTTATCAATTTGGAAAGCCTGCTGGGCTGTATTTGAGTTTATTCTTTAAGTGCCTTTGTCCTAAAATTGCCTCTGGGCTGAAAGCTGTAGGGCTCCTATATTGTAGGGCTCTTGTTTTTTTTTTTTTTTTTTCCTTTTCCTTCTGTCATGGTTCACTGCCCACTGTCTAAAAGCAGACATTGCATAATTTTTGCTTATTTTTCTGGCTGTTTATGGCCGGAGGGAAAGTGCCTAGCAGTTACTCCTCTATGGGCAGAAGTGCACTGTCAGAATGGGCAACAGAAGGCAGCAAGGTGCTGGGGGTTCCCTGTGCATCCCTCATGTCCCAGAGCCCAGCTCACTGGGCCAAACAAAGGATCTGTGGTTCCAGAGACAGCAGGCTGTGGGGACCCTGGTCAGAGACTGTGCTGAGGCTGTTCTGCCTCAGGGGGTGCACCTCAGTTCAGGTGGGGAAGGGCTGGCACAGACCTTGGACTACCCAGAGGTATTTAAGTAGGGCCTGGGAGGTGGGCCTTTACTGCCAAGGTCTTTTTGCAGAAGAGGAAACCAGCAGACATAGGATAGTGACAGAACTTGGTTTACAAATGACAGTTTGGGGGTAGGGATGGGGTCCCCGGGATGTGGCTTGTGAGCTGAAGTCAACATTTCTGGGGTTTCCTTTGAGCTGAAAATTTGGCTTAGATTCCCAGGAGCTAAGTCCACAGTCACCAGCAGCCCCTGGGTTTAATGGATAGCAGAGATGTCACCTTACTGCGTCCCAGTGCCCACAGGGTAAAGCCAAGCGTCCCGCAAGGCAGGCTTCGGGGGTCTGGCCCAGCAGCCTCTCCAGCCCCCCTGCTGCTGCCCCTCCCCTGCCTCCACACCTCCACTCCTCTGCCCGAATGCACCACCATGTGACAGGGGTTCTCCTGCCTGTATCACAGCTTTCTCTCCCCTCGCCCCCGCAGCAAATTGCCTGGATTCAAATCCTATGGCCACCATTTACCATGTGGTGACCCTGGGCCAGTTTTAAACTTCCGTTTTTCACCTAGATGTACGATGAGCATAAAAATACCACCCACGTCTTAGGGTTGATTGGGCATTAAATGAACCCTAGGGCGCTGGTGTGCATTTGGCATTCATGGAGCACCTGCTGTGTGCCAGATGCCGTTCTCTGCACTTTTCACGTAGAAACAATTTTCTCTTCACAGCAACCCTACCAGGCAGGTACTCTCCCGAATCCCATCTTGTAAAATAAGGAAACAGGGGCAGAGGAGGTGAGTAACTCACCCACGGTCATAGAGTTGGCAAGTGGTGGAGTGAAATATTTGAGCCAGATTCAGATTTAAGCCAGTGGAACCCACAGCCTGGGCTGTGCTGCCTCAAAAGCTGCTAGCTAATGTTACTGTTGCTACCCTCCTGCTCTTGGTGAGGAAGTGGACCCTTCCTCCAGGAAGCCTTCCTTGACTTCCACGGCTGCGTTGGCACTAACAACACTGAATCTGTGCTGAGTGTCTCTCCTGTGTCCTAGAAGCCCTCCTACCAGGCTTCTCCCCTTCCCCACTCTGGTTTCAGAGCAGCCCAGGCCTTTTCTTGTTGCCACTTTGGAAGGTGGCGTGGTGTGGGCTCCTGAGTGTGGGCATTGGAGTGAGGAAGCCACCCTGCATCAGTCCCCAGCTGTGTGACCACAGGAAAAAATCACTTCACCGCTCTGTGCCCCGCTTTCCTCATCCCTGAAAGACAGGACTTCCGGAGGGAGTAGGTGAGATCACTCATATGGGCGTTCACGCCGTAGCTGGCCCTCAGCTCAGGGTGATTATTTGGAGGGTGTTTCGAAAGAGACAAGAAAACTGCTGACTCTTCTGCAGCCTCTCATGGGTGCACAAGCTCATGTTGTTTTTCTGGGGATGTTTAGAAGTTCCTGATGTCAACCAAATACAACAAGGACTCCAAGATGTACCACGCGATCCAGACTGTGTTTGGTGAGAGGTAAGATGCGAGGAGGTGTCTGGGGTGAGGCCAGGAGAGCCTCTGGCTGCAAGTGGAGGGTTCACAGGGTCCAGAGTTTTGGATGTAGCATTAAGTCCCAATACCCTGGCTGCCGAGCGCACAACAGGGGCCATCCGTGGTGGTCACCGCTCTTGTCACCAGCACCTTCCTTCTCGCCCGTTCCCCTCCGGATGGCAGGTGGGAATGCAGGGGTCACTGAGGTTGGGGCACACAATCACCCTTATGTATGTACGTATGTATTATGGTAAAATTCACATCACATAAAATTCACCGTTTTAACCGCATTGGAATTACAATTCAGTGGCATTGTTACATTCACCATGTGGTGCAACCATCACCATTGTCTGGTTCTAGAACATCTTCATCACCCCAAAAGGTGACCCGACCCCATCAGGCAGTCAATTCTCATTCCTTCACCCGTTTCTCACATCAAGCGTTTGTCTCTTCCGCAGGCTGTTTGGCCAAGGCTTAGTGTCCGAATGTGACTATGAACGCTGGCACAAACAGCGGAGGGTCATGGACCTGGCCTTCAGCCGGAGGTGAGTGTGGCCGCAGACAGGCCCTGGGGTCATGGCTGGTTGCTCAGAGGCGGTGCTGGGCTGCCAACCTGGGTGGACTTGGCAAGGGAGAGTCTTCATTGGAAGGGGCTTCACCTTCACCCAGGCTGAAGGGAGAGAGGAAGGGCACGGCATTACTGGTCAAAGAGAGACCAAGACAGCCAGCGGGGTGGGCGTCAGAGGGGCCCCCAAGTAGTCTGTGAGCGTCAGGAGCTGAATGACCATGATGCCTGGAGGTGTGGGGTCCCTGTCCCCCAGCAGCTCCCTTGGCTCAGACTTTATCATTCCTTGTCTGGGCTTTTTCATTTATTATAGTTTTCATTTTTTGGTAGCATTTTATTTTTAAAGTAGCTGTTTTCACAAGATATAATCCAAATACTATACAACTCACCCATTTACAGGTACAATTCAATGGTTTTCAGTATATTCACAAACGTGTACAACCATCACCATGGTTGATTGTAAAACATTTTCATCACCCCCCAAACCAGTCACTCCTTATATCCTGTCAATGCCTGCCGCTTCTGACAACCACTAATTTAATTTCTGTCTCTATGGGTTTTCATATTCTATACATTTCTTATAAATGGAATCATACAACATTTCTTTTATGCCTGGTTTATTTCACTTAGCATATTTTCAAGGCTCATCCACATTATAGCGTGTATCAGAACTTCATTCCCTTTTATTACCAAATAAGATTCCGTTGTATGAACATACCACATTTAATGTTCCATTCATCAGTTGATGGACATTTAAGTTGTTTTTACTTTTTGGCTATTGCAATAATGCTGCTATCAACATTTTTGGGTGATATATTTCTCTTGGGTATATAGTAATGGGATTGCTGGGTCATATGGTAATTCTATGTTTAACATTTTGAGGAAGATAATCTTTTATTTTGATATAATTTCAAATTTACAGAAAAATTGTCAGAATAGTCTAAGGGACTTCTGTATATCTTTTACCCAGATCCACTTAATTGTTTATGGTTTAAATCACCATATGTTTTGTCATTTCTTCTTTATGTGTATATATAAATATATTTATAATTTTCTCTGTGTGTGTGTATGTATATACATTTTTGCATAGTGCATGTTTTTTAAATTATTTGAGAGTAAGTTGGAGACATTGTAATCTCTTCCCTTAAATGCTTCTGTGTGTATTTCCTATGATCATGGGCATTCTTTTACATGACAGCAGTTCAGTTATCAAAATGAGGACATTTAACATTAATCCAATACTGTTATCTTATCCATAATCCATATTCAAATTTTGTCACTTGTGTAATGACAGCTTTTTGTATTCTTGTCTAGGATCCAATCCAGGTCCATGTGTCAGGTTTAGTTACCGTATCTCTTTATTTTATTTATTTTTTTAATTTTAAGTAATTTAATTAAATTAATTCATTTATTTTTGGCTGCATTGGGTGTTTGTTGCTGCACGCAGGCTTTTCTCTAGTTGCGGCGAGCGGGGGCTAATCTTCACTGCGGTGCGTGCGCTTCTTATTGCAATGCCTTCTCTTTCTGCAGAGCACGGTCTCTAAGCCCATGGGCTTCAGTAGTTGTGGCACACGGGCTCAGTAGTTGTGGCCTGTGGGCTGTAGAGCGCAGGCTCAGTAGTTTTGGTGTGTGGGCTCAGTAGTTGTGGCTCATGGGCTCTAGAGAGCAGGCTCAGTATTTGTGGCCCACGGGCTTAGTTGCTCCGCAACGTGGGATCTTCCCAGACCAGGGCTCGAACCCACGTCCCCTGAATTGGCAGGCAGATTCTTAACCACTTCGCTACCAGGGAAGTCCCAGTTACCATACCTCTTTAGCCTCCTTCATTCTAGAACAGTTTTTAGTCTTTCCTTAAATTTCTTGACCTTAAGATTACAGGCCAATTTCCTAGAACATCCTTCAGTTTTGTTTGTCTGCTATTTCTGTTCAGTTACACTCAGGTTGTGCCTTTTTTGGTGGGAATGGCCCAGGAGTAATGTTGTATCCTCCTTACGGCATTGTTATCTGGAAGCATGTGTTGATCTGTCTCATTGTTGGAGATGTTAACTGCTCCCTTGGTTAAGGGAGCCTCCAGGCTTCTCCACTGTGCAGTTACTGTTTTGTATGCAGTCTGTGGACAACCGTATAAACATTTTCACCTAGACTTTAGTCACAGCCTCCTCCCTGGCCTCCCCACCTCCTGTTTCCCTCCTCCAATGCATCCACCTGACCGCCCTGGAGAGATCTTGCTGAAACTCAGATCTGACCACCTCTCTCCTCTGTCCTGAAGCCTTCAGTGGCTCCCTATGACCTGAAAGATGAAGGTCAGACCTCACTCCCCCTTAGTCTGCCCCTGAGACCCCTCCAACATTTGGACCCTCTCACCTCCACCTTTCTGGAAACGCTGGGCTCTTTCTGGCATCTCTGCCTGTGTTGCTGCCATTCCCTCTGCCTTCTGTGCTACCCCAAGAAATTCCTCTGACTCCTTTGATACCCAGCTAAGATGTCACTGCTTTGGGGAACTGTTTCCTGACCTTCCAAGACTGAGTTCATGTCTCCATGATGGCTCTTGTCACATCCACTGCAAAGATTCTCATTCAATCTGCCTCCCTCACTAGACCTCGGGTCCGTGAAGGCAGAAGATGTACCCTGTTCCTGGACCCCTGCACCCAGCACGGCACCAGGCACTTCACAAGCCCTCCAGGAATGTCCATAGAATGAATGCATGGAATGGTCTTGGTCTTACTGGAAAGTTGCCAGGAATGATAAAAGGAATAGACTAGAAGGAGGCATTTATTTAATGAATACTTGTGCCAAGTGCCAGGGTTATGAAGGCCAACCAAGGTGACGTGGTCCCACCCTCAGGAAGCTTTGAGGTTATGGGAGGACATAGATTCTAACCAGATGGCCGCCCATAGTGCTCATGATATAAATACCAGCAGCACTGTTTTGGTTGACCCTCTCCATTACACTGAACCTCACGTTTTTTTGTTGTTGTTTTTTTTTTGCGGTACGCGGGCCTCTCACTGCTGTGGCCTCTCCCGTTGCGGAGCACATGCTCTGGACGCGCAGGCTCAGCGGCCGTGGCTCACGGGCCCAGCCGCTCCGCGGCATGTGGGATCTTCCCGGACCGGGGCACGAACCCACGTCCCCTGCATCGGCAGGCGGACGCTCAACCACTGCGCCACCAGGGAAGCCCCAGTCCGATTATTTTGTATCTGCAGTAGCTGCAAGGGATTCAGTACTGGTGTGGTAACCAGCGCATGAGATCCAAATAGTCAATTTGAATGTGATTTTAAAAAAAAAAAAAAGACAACTACAAAGAATCTTGCAAATAAATATATACTTGCAAACCATGTAAGTGTTATGAAAAAGAAGTCCAGGGTACTATGGGAGCATGTATTGGGACTACTTAGGCTTAAGAGACATTTCCCTGAGGGTGTGGCATTTGAGTGTCCACCTGGAGAGAGGGCAGATGTTAAGGTGTTATGAGGCATAGGGATGGAGGGTGGGAGAGGAGACAGCTCAGGCAGAGGGGACAACATGGGCAAAGGCCCTGAGAAAGGAAGGAGCATTGGGCTTTGGAGAAGATAACAGGTCATTGTAACAGGAGAGCAGTGCTGCAGGCAGGAATGAACGAGAGCAGACAGCCTCCTGGGCCCAGGTGAGGATTTACCCTCCCTCACAACAGGGTGCTTCAAAGCATTTTAGGTGGGCAAGGGACCAGATTCGAGTGGTGCTTTCATTATATGCCTGGGCCACAGAGAACAAGACATGCAGCCAGCATGGGGTGGGAGCAGCAGTGACCAGACAGATGCTGGGGCCTGTGCTAGAGCTGGGAAACAGAGCAGGGCTGGCTGATCGGCAACGAAGAGTGGATAGTCTTTCCTAATTAAAAAAGTTATTCTTTTTTTTTTCTCTTCCCCAATTTGCTCTCTTTACTGTTTTTTAAAACCTCTTATTTGGAAATAATTTCAAATTTCTAGATAAGTTTCAAGAATAAGAATAGGAGAAAAAAACACCCTTATACCCTTTACCCAGATTGCTAACATTAAAAACGACTTTTAATTTCAAAAGCAGCACTTTCTCTTTGTAAAAATTCAGAAATATGTAATGTACAAAGGGACAAGTTCCCCCCTTTCCACTCCCTCAGGGATACCATTTTTGTGAGTTTGGAGCACATCCTTCCATACCTCTTTCTAAGCTGTATGCCAGGCAGACAAGCCAGGTAGCTGTGCCGGGACAGGGGCGCTGTGGGTTGGGAGCTCTGGGTCAGAGGACTCACTTCTGTGTAGGGCTGGGCACTATGATTGCTCAAGGACAGAGAGTGAAATGGGATAACAAAAGGCTGCAGATGGTGGCCCCAGGCAGGGCAGGTAAGGAGAGTGGGCAGTGCAACCAAGAGGTTGGAGGGGAAACTTCATAGACTCTAAGAGGCCCCAGAGGCCTTTCTTCCCTTCCTTCCCACTGTCTTCTGGAGTTTCTACATTGCCATGTCTCCTTGGGGTCAGAGTTGAAGGGCCAAGTGGCAAACAGAGGACCCATGAAACCATTAAAACTAAGGGTAAAGGGACAGTGGCCATCCTGAATGGAGGGGGCTGGTGAAATCCAAGGCTTAGTTTGATTACTGCAGCCCCATCCTGTGAGCTGGGTCTTAAGGGGAGACCAGAAAGGCTGGGAGGGGCCCCCACCGCCACTCTGCACACTGGTCTCCCTTCAGAAAGGGGGGCACAGGATGTCCGCAGCCCTGGGCTGGTCCCAGTGGCCACTGATGTCTGTGCTGTTTCCTCAGCTCCTTGGTTAGCTTGATGGAAACATTCAATGAGAAAGCGGAGCAGCTGGTGGAGATTCTGGAAGCCAAGGCGGATGGGCAGACTCCGGTGTCCATGCAGGATATGCTGACCTGCACCACCATGGACATCCTGGCCAAGGTGATGGGAGGATGGTGGAGTGGGGCGTGGGGAGGGCCACACGGGCAGAGGGCATTTCTTCCCTCCCTCTTCCCTGCTTGCTTCCCTCCCCTCTCCCCACTTCTCCACATATAAGCTGCCCCTTCTCTGGGCTGGGAGGGTCATCTGTTTTATCTCCTCGAACTTTTAAAACAACAGCGTGAGGTTGGAGCTACCTAACTCATTCTCTAGAAATGGACACAAAGAGATGCGGAGACAGGCCTTTGGCTGGTCAGTGGCAGGACTAGGACTGGATCTCAGGTCTGCCTGACTCCCAGCCCAAGCCTACCTCCCCCTCAGCAGCCCCCATGGGGTATTGCTTGACTTTTCACCCTGGCTGTCTCAGCAGTGGCCCAGGTAACCCCCAATCCAGGTTAAGGATGGAGTTCAGGCACAGTGAGTGAAGTCGTCACCATTCAACAATTCACTGGGAAACTGGGTGTGAAACAGACACACAAGGAAGGCTGCATTTCAGGGGAAATGCATCTTGTCAAGGAAGGAAGCCAAGGTTTGTTGAGTGGCTACTATGTGCCACTTAATCCTACCACATCCCACACGTTCGGGATTATCATGGGTTGTTGTAAGGAGTCGATGACAAGACGCACACAACCCTTAGCTCAGGCTCTGTCCTGGGTCTTCAGTCCTCCCATCACCCACGTATGACCTTGCCCTTCTCTCTCCCCCAGGCAGCTTTTGGGATGGAGACCAGCATGCTGCTGGGTGCCCAGAAGCCTCTGTCCCGGAAAGTGAAACTGATCCTGGAGGGCATCAGTGCATCCCGAAACACTCTGGCAAAGGTACCTGCCATCGTAGCTTGTCTTGTCCTCATTTGCTGGAGAACTTCCTCCTGTGATTGTTTTCAGAATGGGTTTTGAGCTCTGATATGTCTGAAGTGACTTGCAAATCAGTTAGGATTTGCATACATCCCCTAAAGTAGAGGCTGAAAATAGAAGTGGTTTAAGTAAATTAGGAGTAAATCTTTCTCTCATGTGAAATGATCCTGAAGCAGGATGGCAATGATGACCCCACAATGTCAGATGTTCC
Organism: Neophocaena asiaeorientalis asiaeorientalis; assembly: GCF_003031525.2. Taxonomy (NCBI): domain Eukaryota; kingdom Metazoa; phylum Chordata; class Mammalia; order Artiodactyla; family Phocoenidae; genus Neophocaena; species Neophocaena asiaeorientalis. The sequence goes on from NW_020172178.1 coordinate 5,891,424, forward strand.
TGGATTTTTCTGTCTTTCTGTTCCACTGTCTCTAGCACATCACCTCATTGTTATAAGATGGCTGCTGCAGATCCAGCTATCGCCTCCTTGTTGCAGGCATGAAGGAAGAAGGAGGGGGAAAGGTGGCACTGTTACCAAGCCGAACTTGGGTCTGCTTGCCCACACGCAGTAAAGCCAATATATTGATACTGGGTTGTGGTGAGGGAAAGTGCAACATTTATTGCAGGGCCCCAAGCAAGGAGTCTAGGCAGCTAGGGCTTAAAAGGCCCAAACTCCCTGAAGGCTTTCGGGGAAAGGTTTTTAAAGACGGGGGTGTGTGTTTGGGGTGGAGGGAGGGTGTGGGTATGTGATTAGCTTGTGGACAATCTTCTGATTACTTGGTGGTGAGGTAATCGGGAGTCAACATCATCAACCTTCTGGTTCCAACCAGTCTGGGGTCTACGTGTAGGTGCGCAGCATGCAGTTAACTTCTCCCACCTGGTGGCAGCTTCAGTATCTGGAAAACAGCTCAAAGGACATGGCTCAGAATATTCTCTGTAGCCCTTGAGGAGGAACTAAAGATTCTTGACTTTGTTTAATAGTTAAACTATTATTTTGTCTTGCTGGACTGTTTTCCTTTCTTTCTGCATTTTACCCCTTCTCTGATTAAATTCGCTCTTTGGAACTCGGGGAAGGCCTAGGAGGCTAAGGTTTTTCTATAGACAAGAGGCAGGCGGAGGACATGGGGGTGGGGGTGGTCTGTTCTGGGAAGACCCCATAGAGTCCTGCTCGGCTACAGTACTTGAGTTGATTCCCAGACAGATGCTCAGGGCCCCCTTCTGTACCCTGGGACTTCAGACTCTGAGCTTAGAGTCCCCTGATGCCACCGCACCTTTTCAGCAGTTAATTTCCCTCTACTTCCCTCTGGCTGAAGTTTCCTCCTTCGATGTGATCCTAATTGCCTCCATCCTTCAGGATCCCTTCTTATTTTCCAGTGCTCTGTGGATACTTTAAGGCGTCTTTCCCATCATTTCTAGGGATTTGGGGCAGGAAGGGGAAGCCAGTGCTTGGGCTTAGGCCACATGGCTTGCGGCATCTTAGTTGCCAGACCAGGGATCGAACCCGGGGCCCCGGCAGTGAAAGTGCCCTAACCACCGGACTGCCAGAGAATTCCCCATAGCCCACCATTCTGATAAAGTCTCCTGGCTACTTGATCTTTTCTAGAATGTTCTCACATTCTTCCACCCTCCCAGCTTGCTGGTGCCGCTGTGGATTTCTGAAGTCATTTTGAAGTTGGGGGGACAGGGGAGAGCGAAAGTGTGTGTCCAGTCCACCACGCTGAGCTGGAACTCTCATTTAGTTTATGCCGGGGAAGTGGAAGCAGCTTCGCGAGGTCCGGGAGAGCGTGCGTTTCCTGCGTCAGGTTGGCAAGGACTGGGTCCAGCGCCGCCGGGAGGCCCTGCAGAGGGGGGAGGACGTGCCTGCTGACATCCTCACACAGATTCTCAAAGGTGCCAGGGCTCCCTCGAGGGCCTTGGGAGGGCCAGGCAGCGGGGGTGCCCCCCATCAGTTGACTCCAGCCGGTTCCGTCTGGCTCTAGGGGAGCGGGGAGTGGGGAGGAGACCAGGATCCTTAGTGTCCCAGGCGGCATCTACTCCTGGGGCTCTGAGACTCGCCTTGTCTTTCAGCTGAAGAGGGGGCCCAGGACGACGAGATTCTGCTGGACAACTTCGTCACCTTCTTCATTGCCGGTTTGTAGCTTCAGCAGCCACCAAAGGTTCAGAGCTTTGCAGGAATGAAGGGGACCGTGGATGGCTCAAACCCTGGCTCAGAGATTTTCTTAGACAGTCTGAGCAGAGCTCTGCTGTGGAACTGGGGGGCTGGGGTGAGGGGAGCAGATGCCCTCTCTCTTAGCTTGGCGAGGCCCAGGAGGCTGTCTTGGTGGCCTCCCACCTGGTTCTGGAGCTGGCGATCATGAGGATTTGTGAAGCTGTCTTTTTGGGTTCAGGAGAGCTTGGCCACTTGAATTCAAGTCTCTGCCTCACTCAAAGTTTATGCCGAGGCCTTCCGCACTCTAGCACCAGGAGATGTGCTAAGCAACTTTATTCGTTTGCTCATCAAATATTTCTTGAGCGTTGTCCTTCACCTGGAAAGCTTCTCCTCACCCTTCAGCAATCCCTTAGGTGTCTCTACCTCACGGAAGCCCTCAGGGATTGCCCAGACTCATCAGGCCCCAGTTAGAATCTCTCCATGGCGCCCAGAGCTCCTCTCTGCCCACACATCTCACAGCGTTAAGTTGTATGTTTATCGGTGTAATTCGCTAAGGTCTGTCTCCCCCAGCTGATTGCGTGCTCGGTGAGCCAGGGGTTATGTTGTTTTGCTCACCTGTGTATTCCCAGGGCCCAGTGCCGTAGGTACCCATAAAGATCGGATGAAATGAACGAAGACCAGGCACAGGCTTCATAGTCTGTTGGTGGAGGTGGACAGACAGACAGGATTGCCTTGCTGGGCAGTGGATTTTCAGAGGAGGAAGCCTGCTTCCCCTGCGAGAGGGTCACGAAGGGGGAGGGGGTCTGCCATGTGGACGGCGTGGAAGAGGGCCCTCCAGGTGGGGGTCACATTCGCAGATAGCCCGGGAGACCTGGAGCAGTAGGGCTGGAGCAGGACTCCAGGGCACCGTCCTCCGTGCGTGATAAAGTGCTTGCTGAATGAAGGCTGGCTGGTCTTCATTCTGTGAGCCAGGGGCCCGAGTCCGGGATGTGGTTCTTCCATAGGCCGGCTCTGTAGCCTGGGCCTCAGTTTCCTCATCTGTGAAATGGGGATGTCCATCCAGCCTTCCAGCTGGGGTTTAATAACTTCCCTTACGTCCTCCTCGCAGCCTACCACGAGCCCTGTGCCCCTACTGCAAGGGGCCGGGGAGAGGACAGCTGTGTCTCTCCTCCCATTGTCCTTTGAGGAAACTGAGTCACTGTTGGCAATGCAGAGCCAGGGCCAGGCTTGGACTTCCGGTCACTTCTGATTCCCCGGCCCAGCCTCCCCTGTGGGGTCCCCTGGCCGTGACTTGCCCACATTCCAGCCCTGGGAGCAGCTGGACCTCCTTCCCAGCACCTACTTGCTGGAAGGTGTAGGCCCTCCTCTTGCATTCCAGCAGCCCCTGGGGCCCCCTGGCTGGCAGTGGTTGCCACCTGTTAAGCTCCTTACCCCTTTAGAGGAAAGTGGTGCAACTCGGCTCCCTCCCTGGCCAACCGGGGTGGGGGTGGGGTTGATGCTATCAACTTGACCAGATCCTGCCGGAACCCAGAATCAGCCCTCTCCACCTGGGAAGTCGGTCCCCATGACAGGAGATGCACCCTCTCCAGACCTCAGGGGCTGGTGCCCGCAGCTTCATGGGCTTTGGGCTTGAAAGCTGTGCTTGACTTGAGTCCTAGCTCTGTTCCTCCTGCTGTGTGACCGAAGAGGGACACATTCCTCTCAGCCTCAGCTTGCTCTTCTGCAAAATGGGGACGAAGATCCCTCCAGGCCAGGCAAGGCACAAGGAGGGTTGGAGCAAGGGGCTTTTAGGGTGTGAGACACGGATGCGTGGGGTGAAGGCCATTTCTTTGACAACATAGGCGGCACCGGGAACGCGGAGGTGGACAGGTGTCTCCCTCGTATCTGTACGTCTGGCTCAGCCAAGGGGGAGAAGTGAGGGCTTGAACTACCACCAGAGGCTTGGGGTCTCAGAGGCCAGGCAGGCTGGGCCAGCGGCAGCCCCGTAGGCCTCGTGGAGCCTCCGCTCTCCTCCTTTCCTGCAGGTCACGAGACCTCTGCCAATCACCTGGCATTCACGGTGATGGAGCTGTCGCGCCAGCCGGAGATCTTGGCGAGGTACGAGGAGGGGAGATGGGGGGCTCCCCTTGACGTTGGTGAAGGGGTTTATCTGATGTCTTGTTCCTAGGGGACCACCTGCTCCCGTCTCCCACGGCTGAGCCCCCTCCAATGTGTCCTGCCTCCCTTCACCCCAGGGTCTTTGCACATGCTGCTCCTACTTCTAGAAGCTCCTCTTCCTGCTTTTCTCCTGGAGAATTCCCCCTCATCCTCCTCCCCCTTCCTCTTTCCCCTCCTCAGAGGCCTTCTTAGACCCCTGAAGCATCCACTCTGTTTCCCCTCCTAGCCTCCTCCCAGCTCACAGATGCCTTTTCTCCTGGGACTGTTTGCTTTGAGTCTATTTCAGTCATGAAACCAGAAGCTCCAAGAGGGCAGGGACGTGGCTCTTTCCCTCCCAAGATGTACTCAGGGCCTGGCCAGGGGCTGGCACTGAGGACTGAACAGAATTCCAAGCAAAGTGCTGAGGGAGCGCTTGTCTGCAGCTGGCAAGACAAAGGAGGGCATCGCTGGGGAGATGGCATTTGAGCTGGGCCATTGGTTTCCTTAAATACAAAGAGTGTCCCTCAAGGACTGTTGCACAGATGGGCTGAGCTAAATGTAAGAGCGCTCTGCAAATGCCGCCGACAGGCTTGGGGGTGGGACCTCCGTGGACATGGGGAAGGGTCCGTCAGGGCAACGGTTGTCATCACCAGCAGGAAAGGGCAGACTGAACGATTGCCTGAGAATATAACACCGTTGACCCTTGAACGACAAGGGTTTGAACCGTGCGGGTCCACTTACACATGGATGTTTTCCACTAAATACCTGCTACAGCACCACACAATCCACAGCTGGTTGAATCCGTGGATGTGGAGCCACGGACACCCGGCTGTAAAGTTATACTCGGATTTTTGACTGTGCGGAGGGTCGCTGCCCCTAACTCCCGCGTTGTGCAAGGGTCAACTGTAGTTTAGTGGTGTTTAAAAATACGTAATAGTATTTATTAAAAATTTGGAAGAAAGCAGAAAAGTTAAAATAATGATTATAATGATAAACCCACCTGTGGTGCCCCCATCCACCCAGTGACAGTTCATGGTTAATTACTGAATCTTGCCGCGTGTATTCTCACATTGCCCCACAGTTTCGCAACCTCTTCCCAAGTTCTTTTTTTTTAATATTGTGTCTACGTGTATATATGTATATCATATATATATCATATATAATATCATATATATAATAAAATTTACCATTTAAACCATCTTCAAGTGTATGGTTCAGTGGCATTAAGTACATTCCCACTGTTGTGGATCCATCACCACCATCCATCCCCAGAACATTTCAGCATCCCAAACGGAAATTGTCCCCGTTAAACACTAACTCCTCACTCCCTGTCTCCCTCCAGCCCCTGGCAACCACCATTCAGCTTCCTGTCTCCAGAAACCTGACTCCTCCCGGGACCTCATATCAGCGGAATCATAGTGTATTTGTCCTTTCTGTTTGGTTTGTTTCACTCAGCGTAATGTCCTCAAGGTTCCTCCGCGCGGCAGCGAGTGGCAGGATGCCCTTCCCTTTTGAGTCTGAGTGATATTCCCTTGTATGTATGGGCCGCATCTTCTTTATCCATTCGTCCATCAGTGGACACTTGGGTTGCTTCCACTTTTTGGCTATTGTGAATAGTGCTGCTGTGAACGTCGGTGTGTAAGTGTCTATTTGAGACCCGTCTACCCAGAAGTGGGATTGCTGCATCACATGGTAGTTCTGTGTTTAACTTTTTTTTTTTGCGGTACGCGGGCCTCTCACTGCTGTGGCCTCTCCCGTTGTGGAGCACAGGCTCCGGACGCGCAGGCTCAGCGGCCATGGCTCACGGGCCCAGCTGATCCGCGGCGTGTGGGATCTTCCCGGACCGGGCCACGATCCCGTGTCCCCTGCATCGGCAGGCGGACTCTCAACCACTGCGCCACCAGGGAAGCCCTGTGTTTAACTTTTGAGGAGCCTCCATACCATTTTCTACAGCAGCTGTACCACTTTACAGCCCCGCCCGCCGTGCACAAGGGCTCTGATTTCTCCACACCCTCACCAGCCTTGTTATTTTCTGTCTTTTGAGAAAAGACCCCATCACGGGTGGGAAGTGGTCCAGGTCCACCTGTACGGCTGCATATTATTCTAACGGTGCACGTCCTAAGGCTCGTACCTGCATCCCTGCATCGCTCCTTCTGCTGTTTCCAGCTGCTGTGAACCGGGCTGAAATAGGCATCTTTTTGCAAAGACCTTGTTCTGTGGTGGTTTGTTTCCTGCAGCCGACTCCGAGCAGCACACACAGTGGGTGAATGTTTTAAGGGCCTGGAACGTAGTTCCCAGCTGCCCGGGTGTGTGCGTTTGGACTGGGAGGTTCTTTCAAGAACGGGGGCTGGGGAGCAGTGTGTGCAGCGGGGAAGCCCCAGGCCTCTCTCTTCACGCTTCCTCCCAGCCCGCCCTTCTTAAAACTAACGTGGGGCATCTCTCCTTGGAGACGAACTTGTCTTTGTCTGACTGACAGGCTGCAGGCCGAGGTGGACGAGGTCATCGGTTCCAAGAGGCACCTTGACTGCGAGGACCTGGGGAGACTGCAGTACCTGTCCCAGGTGTGGGGATGGGGGAGAAGCTTCTGGGCAGAGGTGGGCGATTCATCGACCAGCCTGCTGCCTCCTTGAACCCTTTAGTACAGGGGTTCTTGAACGTTGCTGCACCTGAGAATCCCCTGGGAGGTCAAAAAACTGCCCATGTCCAGGCTGCTCCAGACCAATGATACTGAGTCGCTGGGGGCGGGACCCAGCATGGCTACGGTTTCCCAGGTGATTCCAGTATGGAAACCAGCTCAGTTAGTAAAACCCAGTTAGGCCTGGGTTCCACAAGCGTTAGGCTTCCCAGCTGGGGGCCAGGCTCAGCAGAACCCCCCTCCAACCCCCAGCACAGCACAGGAGGAGGCCTTCCTCGAGCTGCCAGAGTCCTCGGGATGGTGGGAGCCCTGGTTTAGAGGGAGGCCTGGCTCTGGTCTCTGGTCTGGTCTGGTCTCTGGCACTGTGGCTTTGCACAACCCCTCCTCTGGGCCTTGGTTTCTCCTTCTGTCACATGAGGGGTTGGACACGCAGAAGACGCTAACCTTGCAGGGGTCAGGGACCCAGTTCGGCCATGGGTGCACATTCAGCACCGTGAAATGGAGCAGAGGTTCGGGACATGCTTCTGGCACTTTCCATGGGGTCTTCTGATGTCTCTCGTTATCTCCCTGTGTGGTGTCTGCAGGTCCTCAAAGAGTCGCTGAGGCTGTACCCGCCAGCGTGGGGCACCTTTCGTCTGTTGGAGGAGGAGACCTTGATCGATGGGATCCGAGTCCCCGGCAACACCCCGCTCCTGGTGCGTGGGGGCCCTGCCTGCCTGCCCCCAGCTGGTCAATTCGGGGCTGTCCGCTGAGGTCAGGGACTCCTCTGAAGTCCGTGGCCCCGTTATCCTCCCTGACCTCCCCGTGCATTCTTGTTTGAGTCCTACCATAACCCTGTGATGGATTTTCTCTCCCCGCCCCACTGTCCAGTGTAAGATTACAGCGGATGATTCTAAAAGGGAGGTGCCTCATTTACAGCTGAGGCTGCTGAGGCTCAGAGAAGTTAAGTTACTTTCCTGAGGTCACAAAGCCAGCAAGGAGCAGAATGGGACGTGCCCAGTTTCAGAGCTGGCCCAAATTTGCCCCAGTTCCTTCTCTCTCCACCGCCCCTCGTCCCACTGAGGTTGACTTTCTCCCCCCCCCCCACCCCGTTCTCCTTTACATTTTGTCCCTTTGGCTGTTTCCTCATTCATTCATTCATTCAGGCTCCATTCATGCACAATGACCTCCCCAAACCCACCACCTGCCCCCCAAAACTAGAATGTAACCACCTACGTAGGCATCCTTCTCCTGATTCCCCCCAAAAGCTGTCGCTCTCCTGAATTCTGTGCTTGCCATTCCCTCGCCTTCGTGTGTGCGCACGCCCACACAAGAACATGTCCTAGGACTTGCTTTGTGACTCAGTCCAATGTCTATGAAGATAGTGTAGATTTCCATGTGTGGCTGTAGGCCGTCCGTTTTCACTGCTGTGTAATATTCTGCCATGTGAGTTGCACATTGATTCCGGGGTCAACAGGCATTTGAGAGGGTCCCAGTTTGTTGCCATTATGAGCACAGCTGCTGCTGTCAGCTTTCCTGTCCTTGTGTCCTGATGCAATGTGCAAATGTGTTTTTTGGGTGTGTGCCCAGGAGTGGGAGGGCTGGGTTGTAGGACAGATGACTAATCAACTTTATAAACTAGGGACAAATTATTTTCCAAAGTGGCTTTGCCAGTTCAGACACTCCCTTGCGGTGTAAGAGAGAGTCTGTTCCTTATCTGCCTCACCACTTAGTAGGGGCCAATTGCTTATTTTTTGCCAGTTCAATAAGTTTAAGGAAAGTATTTTGCTGTGGTCTTGATGTGCCCTTTCCCGACTACTGGTGAGGCTGGGCAGCCCTACACTGGTTTTCCTCTTCTGTGAGGTGTTTGTTCATTTCCCTCTCTTGGGTCGTTTGTCTTTTCTTATTATTATGTAGAGTTGTCTTTACAAATTCACATGTTAATCTTTTATCAGGTAGATGTGTTGCAAATATCATCTCTAGATAGTGGTTTGTCTTTGTTTTTAATGATCTGACGTTCTTAAATTTTTTAGTGGTTAGTTATCTTGTTTTGTCTTGTTTAAGAAATTCTTCCCTGCTTTGAAGTCAGAAGAGTATTCACTTACATTGCCTTCTACCGATTTTACACTTTTGAAAGTTAAGCTCCTATCTATCTGAAAATGATTTTGCGTATGGTGTGAGGTAAGGGTCTGTGTTTGCTGAGGCTACTATCGCAAAGCATCACGGACACAGTAGCTTAAAGAGCAGAAATTTATTTTCCCATGGTCCTGGAGGCCAGAAGTTCAAGATTTAGGTGTCAGCATGTTGGTTTCTTCTGAGACCTCCCTCCTTGGCTTGCAGACAGCTATCTTCTCCCTCCATCTTACCTGGCCTCTTCTCTGTGTGTGTCTGTGTCCTAATCGCCTCTTCTTATAAGAACACCAGTCATACTGGATTAGGGGCCCCGATGACCTCATTTTAACTTAATTACCTCTTTAAAGAGCCTGTCTCCAAATACAGTCACATTCTGAAGTTAGGACTTCAACTTATGAATTTTAGGGGGATGCAGTTCAGCCCCAGACAGAACCTATGTTTATTTTTACATAGGAGAAAGACGTGCTCCAGTCCCACCTGTTGAGTCTCCCGTCCCCAGGGCTCTGCCAAGCCCTCTTCAGCACGTACCAAACCTTCATTCATGTGTGCTTCTTTGTTTTGGCCACACCATGGATTTTAGTTCCAAGACCAGGGATCGAACCTGGGTCCTCGGCGGTGAGAGCGTGGAGTCCTAACCACTGGACCGCCAGGGAATTCTGTATCTGTACTTTTTATTTTTTTTAAAAACATCCTGCACCAATAATACCACCTGCCTTAACGACCATCTCTTCAGAATGCCCTTACATCTGGCAGGGCGAGGCCCTGGGGCTGACTCTCAACCCACGTGTGCAACTCCGTGGACCTTGAGTGGGCAGACCCAGGCTCTAATCCCGGCCCTGCCCCCTGCTGGCTGGGTCATCTCAGGGAAGACCCTGAACCTCCAGGCCTCAGTACCATCCTTGTAAGATGGGATAATGGTACCTGAGTCAACAGGATAATACAAGATAATGTACATCACGTGTCTGGCAAAAACCCCTGGCACATAGTAGGTGCCCTTTGCTGACCTTAGACCCCTCCTGGTCTTATGCTCCCACTCAGCTCCAGGCCCCCCCTCCAGCCCTGGATGCCCTAGACTCTCACACAGAGAACCAGGGGCAGCACGGGCTTGGGGAGACACTTTGTGCAAAGGTCAGCACCCAGGGCCCAAGTTATGGGGCATGAATGGCCCCTGGGGGCCGGGGCATGGAGCATCAACTTCAACCAGGAGGCACCAGGTGTGCAGGTGAAAGGCTAGTGGGGGCTCTGTGGCTCCCCCACCCCCACCCCGCTGAAGCAAGCCTTGTGCTGAAGAGAAACTTTGAATAATAACAGCTCCCGGGAATCTAGAGAAAGATGGCCTCGCAGCAGACCTGAGTTTGCATCTCATTTTGGCCACTTACTTGCCAGGTGACTTCAGGCAAGTCATGAACCTCTGAGCCTCAGTTTCCTCATCTGTAAAATGGGGATAATTGTAGCTCCCCCCATAGGGTGAGGTCAAGCATGGGATGAGGTAGCATGCCCAGCTGGTTGGCAGCATATTGGGCTGCCCCCTTTCTTCCTCTTAGAGACTTTTCAGGGGCCAGTGGAATTCCGCACTGGTCCAGATGGGCAGGTGGAGAGATGGCCAGGTGGAGAGATGGGTGGGGAGATGTGTGGGTGGGGAGATGGGCGGGTGGAGTAGAGCAGGGGTGGGGAGTGGGGGAGGGGGTACTCTGCTCCGAGTCGCCCCACTGGGTGACTGCAGCAGGTTGGGGAGGTTCGAGGGGACCCATCCTCGGAGCCAGAGACAAGCAGATCCTCTGCCCGGCAGTTCAGCACCTATGTCATGGGGCGGATGGACACATACTTTGAGGACCCGCTGACTTTCAACCCAGATCGCTTCAGCCCCAAAGCACCCAAGTAAGTCTCTCTTCAAGCTGTCCACAAGTGGAGACCTGGTGGGAGGTTGGTCCCAGAGGCCTCTGGTCTGAGCTGCCTGTGCTCACTGAGCCCACATAGCCTTCCAGATCACTGCGAGGGAGTTGTGAACCCCACTCTACCCACATTTACAAGGAGGAAATCACGGCTCAGAGAGGCTAGGTAACTTGCACAGAGACGAACAGCCAGGAAGGGACAGAACCAAGGTTTGAGCCCAGCTCAGACTGGTTTTAAAGTCTGTGCTCATAACCAGTCCCTTATACTGGGAAGGCCTGTGACTTGGGCAAGTGATGGCATCCCTGCCCCCCCACACCTTGATGCTCCTATCTGAGAAATGGGAATACCGACGGCTCCCTCTAGAGGTGGCTGTGGGGGTGAATGGTTTCAAGTACTGAAGCAGTGGTGGGGAGGAGAGCCAGGCTCAGGGGACAGATGCCTGAGTCCAGACCCAGACTGCCCAGAGCTGGGCATGCGACCAGCTGAATAAGTGGAGTAAGTGACGTAGGACCTTGGGAGTGCTGCTTTGCCTCTCTGAGCCTCAGTTCCTCCATCTGTGAAATGGGAATAATAACAGCTCCTTCCGGAAGGCTCAAAGGAGGATAAAATGAGACAATGCTGACCCAGAGCTTAGCCGAGTAAGCTGTTGATGTCTTTAGCATGTTCGAAAACCAGCCCTGGCCCAAAGCCGGTCATCACAAGGTTGGCTTTGTCACAACTGTCGCGGGGCTGCCTCCTGACGCCTCTCTCCCCGCACGCAGGCCGAAGTTCACCTACTTCCCATTCTCCCTGGGACCCCGCTCCTGCATTGGGCAACAGTTTGCTCAGGTAGGGGGCCAGCGCTGGGGTTTCTGCCCAGAAGTGACTGCGGGGTGACGTCTTGTCCAGGAAGCATTTCAGAGCCCTGCTCTGGGTCCCTGGGCTGGGGGCTGGGGGCTGGGGACCCAGGCAGCTGTGGCATTTGCTGTTCATTCCCTCATTCACACCACTGACCCCCACCCCCACCCCACCCCCGCGCGCACAGATGGAGGTGAAGGTGGTCATGGCCAAGCTGCTGCAGAGGCTGGAGTTCCGGCTGGTGCCCGGGCAGCGATTCAGGCTGCTGGAGCAGGCCACGCTCAAGCCGCTGGACCCCGTGCTGTGCACCCTGCAGCCTCGGGGCTGGCAGCCCGCGCCCCCGCCCCCGCCCTGCTGAGGGGACCCGTGCAGGACCGGACTCCTCCGCCAGGGCCACGCCCACGCTGTTCCCCTGCCCTCTTCCCCGGGAGCGCCCTCCACACTGGCTCCCAGCGGCGCTCTGCACACCGCCACCTGCTTCACAGCCCTGAGAGCTCTCCGTCCCCTGCTAACTCCGCTGCCCTTCCTGGACCAGAGCCTGCCATCTCCCAGCTGCCGCCCAGATGTGCTGTTGTCTCCCCCAACCTCTTTGCACAGACCACGCCCTCTGCCAGACGTCCTAACTCTTGCTCACTCCCTAAAGCCCTCTTCAGGTGTCACCTCCTCCAGGAAGCCCCCCTTGCCACCCCCCGGCTGGGCCAGGGGCTCCTCCTCTGTGCTCCCTTGGCCACCTGTGCTACCTCTAGCACCACACTGACCACACTGTATCATGAGTGTCCTTCGATGTGACCGACTGCCCTGCCAGGCTGTGAGTGCCTCAAGGGCAGAGTCTGCGTGTGATTCACCTCTGAGCCCCCTGTGCCCACCCAGGACCTGGCACAGAGTCGATGCTCAATAAATAAATGTGTTGACTGCATGAATGAACTGCCAGACCAGGCCAGGGCGCCCTGGCCTCCATTTTCTCATCTGTAAAATGGGTGCCTTGTTGAGGCTGATCTCCCTAAGGGCTGATGCAGCTCTGGAAGCTGCCCCTGGAGATGCCCAGACAATGCCACGTCGGCAGAAGACGGCCCAGGTTCCCAGGAGGGCCCCATGTTATGTGCAAGGCCATGCTCCTGGGGGGTGAGGCCGGGACTGTGGGCAGTTTTGAGAGCTTGATTTGAGAGGGTCGGGGGCCCTGGGGCCTGTGTGGTCTAGTCTGCTCCCAACAAGGCCACTGACACTCCAGAGGGCCTCACATAGGATGGAGCCCCCAGGATCTCTCTTGAGGGCAGCTTGGTGGAGCTGAGTGTGGACGCCTGGCCTCACACCCACTGCACCTGTGCACCTGCTGGCACAGGGCTGCCCCTCCTGACCTGGGCAGAGGAGGCTGCTGGGGCCCAGGGGCTGAGACTGTAACCCTCGCGGCAGTGGGTGGGTGAGGAAGCCGTCCCTTCCTCCTCGAGGCTGAGGGGTGGCCAAGGGGCAGGAAGTACTGGACCTGCCATGTCCTCTGGGCCTGTCCAAGGGAAAGGGCCTGTTTCTCCTTCAGCACTTGGGAGTTCGTCGTCATGCAGGAACAGCTGGCCCACTGCCCGGGGTACGTGCACCGGACAGGTCCCCCCACCATACCTGAGAGGGCACAGATCCGGACTGGCCCCTGCTGTACGTCAGCTCCTCAGCCCCTGCTGCAGTCTTGAACGACAGCTCCGAGGGGTCTTCCCAGTTAGCAGACGGGGAAACTGAGGCTCAGGGGAGGAAGTGGCATGCTCAGCACAGGTGGGTGTTCTGCCCTAGGATGGGGCTGCGTTCCCAGCCCAGGCTGGACATGGGGTCCCACAAGAGCGGTCGGTCGCATCTGAGCCTCCGGGCAGGGCGTCTGGCCTCTGGGACGCCTCTGTAGCTGCAGGCTCCTTGCCGAGTGAGGGTCCTCCCGCTCCCGCAACCCCGGACTGACCTGAGCGCTCGGCTGGGCCCTTATCAAGCTACACTCCACCCTCTCTGTTTCCATCTCCCTGCCTTGGGGGTGGGGTGGGGAGGTCAGAACCTCCTGTGGCTCTGAGAAGGGTGTGTCTGGGCCAGCTGAATCGGGTCAGCTGGGCTGGGGCCTGGAAACCTTTCCTTTTAAGCCCCCCCCCCCC
>NW_020172178.1:5904992-5916593 GCF_003031525.2 Neophocaena asiaeorientalis asiaeorientalis
GTGTTCCCAGGGCTGGTACCAACCCCCCGGGGCCCAGGCAAGATGGATGGGATTAAAACCAAGGTCCTGCAGCCAGACCTCCTGGGGTCAAATCCTACCCCATCTGTCACTGGTTACGGGGCTTCGCCCCCAGTTTCCCCATTTGTAAGGGAGGACAAATAACAGGACCCGCATCCGAAGGTTTGTGGGAGAATTAAGAACGTTCTACGTGGATGGTGCTTTAGCACAGAGCCTTTCAGCGTCAGCGCTCGCTCAGCAGCTGTAAACGTAACTGGCGGCGGCACCTTTATTGCTGTTACGTCCAGAGGAGGAGGCCGGGCAGTGCAGTTCCCAGAAGAGCCACACGGTGGCGCCCCGGCGCAGCTCTCAGAACTGCGGGTCCGCCGCAGGCAGGGTGGGCGGTGCCTCCCCAACCCTCGGAGGGTCCGGAGGTCCGGAGGGGGAGGGACTCGAGGCGACGCAAGCCCAGCCTCCTGGAGGAGGGGTCAGGGCGAGAGGCGCGGGTGGTCTGGGGCATCCAGTGACCCCTGGGATGGGAGTAGGGAGGCGGGCATCACGGTCCCTATTTCACAGATGGGGCACTGAGGCATGGCGAGGGTCAGGCAGCGGGTGGGGCGGCAGCGATCACTCGGTGCTTCCCCCCCCACCTCTCCGGGCGGTGGGCCCGCGTCTGGTGGTGCGATGCCGGCAGACCCGCAGTGGGACGAGCCGGGAGGTCAGGACTCACCCGGAAGGGGCAGTTTTGGCAAGAAAAGTCCCGCGGTGGAGAAATGCCCAAAGATGAGTATGGCGTCAGGCTGTTTCCTGCTGCTGCACGAGGTCTCTCTGGTCCCCTCTGCCCTGCCGTTCCCTCCTTCAGGAACCTCGGGCATTGATGGCCCTTTCCCAGCCCGCCCCCTCATCTGTAAACCTGGACAAGGTGAGGTGGGTCTACAATCTCACTCCGGGCAGGAAACTTCCAGCCTGCACACTCACCCAAGTCCCCCCTGATCCCTCAGGTTCGAGCTGCTCTAACACCTCCCCGGAAGGCACCTCCGGTGCCCTCGGCCCCAGGGGTCTGGAGGCTGGAGATGGGGGACCCTCAGGGTGGGGTGGCGAGGCTGGGGTGGGGAGTGGCCCCAGGAGCCTTGTCTGCTGGTGTGGAGATGAGAAGCTTGGCCCGGCCGTGGTCAGATGGGAGGTTTTCTTCCTCTGCGCTCTGGGTGCTGGGACTGGAGGCTGGCTATGGGGTTGCCTGGCAGCCCTGCGGGGCCTCAGTGGCAGCCAGCATGGGTGGGCAGAGGGCCACAACTAGTTGCCCTGCTGGGAAGGTTCTGGATGGGGCTCAGCCCCTCCTGGTTGTCTTGGCTGAGTAGGTATGGTGTCCGCTACCCTAGTAGGTCCAGCCAGGCAGACCCCACAAGCACAGTGTGTGTGGGGTTCCCTGGGTGATCACGAGAGGGGATGGCCACCTGGAGGTGACCTCAGGGAGGGGGGAGAGGGGCCTCAAGCCAGGGGTTCGTTCTGCGTCGCACCCCCTCCGCGTGGACACTTACTCCCCTCTGAGGAGAGAATCCCGCATCTTCTGGCGGCTTCCTGATAAGTATGTGACCCAAAGGGGGGTCTCGAACCCCTAAATGCACGTCTGCCCAGACTTCACCCTGGGCTCCTCCAGACAGCCTTGGGCATCTCTGCCTGGACGTCCAAAAATAACCCCAGCCGGGGGAGGGGGCAGACACTGGGGTATTTCTGGCGGGTGACAGGAGACTTGCAGAGGAGGGACATTTCTCTGAATCAGGGTTGGGATGGGGACAGATGGTCTAGGGCTTTAAAAACACTCATCTCTCCCAGAACATGGCTCTCCCACACTTTCTTCCCACTGGAGGAAACCATGGTCACCCTCCTGGTGTTGCCCACCTTAGGCAGCCTCTGCTCGTGGGCTAGCCCCAGCCAGCCAGGCCGAGTGGTCACGCCCAGGGCGGGGGGCCTGAGGGTCACGGCACAGGATGGGGCCAGAGGAGGCCCGGAGCCTCCCACTCTCGGCTGTCCCACAGGCAGCCTCCAGCTGGCCATGCCCAGGCCCCAGGCCTGCCCTGCAGGAGGCTCCGTGGACCTCAAGGCGGTGCGGCCGGGTGGGAGGTGGGGAGTCCTGGAGCCTTTCATGCAGGAGCCCGGCCTCCCAGGTGGGGTGTGGAGGGTCCCAGGGTCAACGCCAGGCGGGCAGGGGCAGAGGGCTTGTCTCCCCTCCCCACTCCCAGTCCTTGGGCCCAGCTCCGCTGGTTCAGCTTTTGGGGGGCAGAGGGGAGTGATGCAGCCGTGGCAGAGCTTCTGCATCCCCAGCCTGGGGGCAGGGCCCTTCAGGCGGCCCTGGCATCCTGGCTGAGGAGGAATCCGTGATGGCGTTGCCAGCCCCGGGCCCAGCTGTACTGTGACCCCGGGCCCCTTTCTACAGACGGGGCCCTGAGAGGTGGGGCCTCACTGTCTCTGGGGGGCCTCGCCCCTGCTGTGAGCCCAGGAGCCTGAGGACGAGGCCAGAGTCTCCCCAGCAGCTCTGCGTCCCCTGGGCCACCCGCCCCTCGCACACACCAAATGTCGGCGGCTCCTTGGCCTGCGCCCAGAGGTGAGGGGTTGCCCCAAGGAACCCAGGAGCTGCCCACACCCTCACACCCCAGGGATACCCAGTGCAGTTGACGGGCCTCTCAGGCTTCTTTCCTGGCCGGGAGGCTGGAGACCAGGAGGCCCACCCAAGGCCACCAGGCAGCCATCAGCTTAGGGTGCCTGGGCTGGATAGGGGTGCCCTGGGTGTGGGAAACCAGCTCCCAGAGCTGCACTGGAGTGTGTGTGTGTGTGTGTGTGTGTGTGTGTGTGTGTGTAAGCTCTATGTATGTGTGAGCCCCACAAGTGTGTGTCCATCTGTGTCTCTCCATATATCTCTGTGTGTCTGGGGTCTCCCTGTCTCTGTGTATCTCTGTGTCTCGCACGTGAGGCTGTGCATACGGGTCTCAGCGTCCGTGTCTGCGTGTCTCAGGCTGCGTGCATCTGGGTGTGTGTCTGCCGTGACCTGAGCTGTTAAAGG
Source organism: Neophocaena asiaeorientalis asiaeorientalis (assembly GCF_003031525.2). Lineage (NCBI taxonomy): Eukaryota > Metazoa > Chordata > Mammalia > Artiodactyla > Phocoenidae > Neophocaena > Neophocaena asiaeorientalis. Next base: position 5,908,048 of record NW_020172178.1, read on the forward strand.
AGGTGTCTGTTTTAAGCTAAGGAGGTGGATACACCTGGTGTTCGGCCCTGGCTGTGCATCGCACACCCCATCCTAACCCCGACAGGTCAGGTGGCCCACCCAAGGCCACACACACAGGGGACGCAGGTCCATCCAACGGGGACATCCTCTGTCCTTCTTCAAGTCATGGTCACCAAGGCCCCAGGTGAGGCTCCTTGTTTGAAACTTTCCTGCCTCTGTTTATGGGGCGGAGGGCCCAGGAATATGGGGTGCCCAGCAGGGAGGAGGTGCCGGAACCCCTGAGACCCAGCTGGGGTCTGCGTGAATGTGGGGAGAGCAGGTGCCCACAGGAAGCAGGGCGTCCACCTTGACCCCGCCAGGCTCCCGTGCCCTCCCACCTCTGATCAGGCCAGCCCTGACCCTCCCTCCCTCCTGGGTCACTTTGCTCCCAGCATCGGTGCTGGTTGGCTGAGCAGTGGGAACTCAGAGGCTGACGGGAGAGCGAGTGGGGTGTGGGAGGTCGCTGAGCGCATGGTCCCCAGACAGGTCCTCCCCTGTGAAGTGGGACATGGCTTCCCCTGAGACCGCACGATGTTGGGGAGGGCCCGAGAGCGTCCCCAGCTCAGAGCAAACCCAGGAAATGTGCACCTCCTACCCCCTGTTCCCTCCCAAGCGCCCCAACTCTGGCCAGCTGCCAAGTTCACAGGAGCAGCCCGCCCCCCCCCCCCAGGCACCCCGAGCTCTTCCCCGGAGCTTCTCCTCCACCTTGAACCTGACCCTGGGCGTCCAGGTGTCCGGCTGCCCGTCCAGGTGTCAGCCTGCTCCTCCCTGACCGCCTCCGCTCGCCCAGCGCCCTGCCCTGCCCTTCCTCCGCCACCCCCCACGTGCCCGAGAGCCCCCCAGGAGGCTGCGCCCACGTTCCCCCCAGGCCCCGGCAGCCACTGCCCATCATGGATGCCCACCGGGCGGCTGAAATGACATCACACACTCCTTGTGAGCTGAGACCATGCCAGGTCTCGGTGCCCGTGACAGGGACACGACAGGTGCCCCCGGCTGGGCAGTCAGGGCTGCGGGACAGGCTGGGAGGGGCCAGAGGGCGCAGGTGCATAGGTACCCGCCCCCCAAGTGCACACGCACATACATGCTCACACAGGAATGTGGACACACACACACATACTGTCACACACACGCTCACGAACACACACGCAGTGGGCTCAGGGGCAGAAGAATCGAGTTGTTTTTTCCTCAATACATGTTCCCACACTAAAGAAAACAGGAAGGGACTTGGGGCCAGGGACAGGAAGAGGAAGTGGCCTGCACACAGGGAGCCGGCTCCAGCCGGGTGGGACTCAGGGGCAGACAGACAGATGGCTGCCGGGTGGGGAGGTGGAGTGTGCCCACAGGGGGTCTACGCCCCAGTGCTGGTCCTGTCTGAGGGCCCCACAGGCATCACCTCTCACGTATCCAGTTGAGAAACCAAGGCAGGGGTGGCTCGTGCCAGTCCCCAGGGAGGGCAGGCGGAGCTGGCCCTGGACCCAGGCTCATCTGATATCACGCTCCCCCAGCCCCTGGTCCTGCAGCCCCACCTGGAAGTGGCCACGGTGGAGTCCTCTGCCTGCAAGTCCAGGTGCCTTGGTGGGTCTCTTTCTGCAGCCACGCTGCTCGTCCAGCACTGGGCACACCCGTGGTACCTGGCCTGGCCTCTGGTGGTCTCGGGGGGCACCCTGAGGTGGGTTCCACAGTGTGCTCCTCTGGGGGCCCAGCCCAGGGAGCCCCAAGCACATGCTACCGGAGATGACACACACCTGATGGGGCCATCAGCCCAGCCTGCGAGGCCCCGTGGGACCATGTGTGCCTTATGGCAAGGGCTCTGTGGGGTTCTCCCTGCCCCCAAGCCTGGCCCAGGCCTGGGTGCACGAGGGTCTCATAAATGCTCCACCCATGTGGAGATGGAGGCACAGAGAGGGGCCATGACCTGCCCAAGGACACACAGCGAGACAGGTCTGAACCCTCTCATGCCCTCCCACTGCAGCTCCAGGGGAAAAGTAAGGTGGAGGCCTGGGCACGTGGGTCCCACCTGGTTCCAGCCCCTCAGGAGAGATATAGCTGCCACCTGTGGTGCTCTGGCGGTGGCGTTATCTCGTCAGTCCTCCAGACCCAGAGGGAGAGACTCCTCCCCACTCTGCAGGTAGGGGGCGCCCAGAAGAGCTGCTTCTCTCCTTGCTGACCTGCCTCCTTTCTTTCCTGCGTGCCCTCCCAAGGCACAGGGCAGCTAGGTTTCCACTCACGCCTAGAATCCCAGTCCTGGGATCACATCTAGCTGGTGCAGAAGGAGGGGGAGGATTTCTGGGTTGCAGTGGCTGGGGGTTTAGGGCTCCAGAGACAGATCCAGTCCTTCTTTGTCTTTTTCTCACTTAAAATAAAAATCTCAGTTAGGAGAGACACAGGATGACCAGCAGCCCTTGTTTGCCTGAGACAGGGTTCCCAGGATGCATGAGGACTTTCAGGGCTAAAACAGGGAAATGTCCAGGGAAACCAGGACAAGTCACTCTAAAGGGACTCCAAAGCCATTTAATCTAATTCCACCTGATGCTTGAACTCTCCACTGTGTCCTCACCCAGTAGCTGTCCAGCCCTGCTTACATACCTCCAGTGACATTGAGCTCATTACTGTTCATAACAGCAAGAGCCAACCAAGAGGTAGACACAGCCAGGACCAGGCACTGACCACAGTGAGGTCAGAATTTACAGAGCAGAGAGCAGGGCCCTCTGACCTGCCTTTAGGGGCAGTCAGAAAAGGCTTCCCAGAGAAGGAGACTGGGGAGGAGGACGGGGAATTCCTGACCAAGGGAACCCCACAGGCAAAGGCCAAGAGGCCTAGAACCATCTCACATGGATTGAATTCCTTTGCTGTTCTCTCTGACAGCTGGTATGACTCTACAGCCCTCCCCCGACCCTGTGTCTGGAAAGGAGCCCCTCCTGCCTCTACTCCCCAGGTCTCCAGGCTAGGAAAGGTCTCATTGCCAATGGAAGAGCTGCTAGATGCCTTGGAATACCATTCCACCCCCCTCTCATTTTTCTGAGGCTCGTGGACCCTTCACCACCAGCATCTGCCCCCTGCTCCAGAAATCCTGCCCTGGCTTCCCCAGCCCTGTATGCCTCCCCTTTCACAAGCATCAACCTTCTTCTCTCCTTGGGGTCACTACTATCTCCAGCCCCTGCCAGGGTCCCTTGTCACTCTCCAGTTGAGCTCTCCCACTTCTCACCTTTGCACCTGCTGGTCTCTCTTCCTGGAGTGTCCTTTCTTCCCCTGAAAAAACTTTCTTATTCCTCAAAGATGTAACTCAAATGCCAAATCTTCCAGGAAGCCCTCCAGTATTTCTCTGATTGGGGTTGATACCAGCCTTCTCTTTAAGTCACCGTACTCCCTCTGTGCTCTGCGTGCAGAACAAGGTAGACCTCGAGCCTGGGCGGGCTCGAGCCCTGGGACCAGCACTGAGCCCTGGGAACTCAACCCAGAGCCCTCCACTTGCCTCACTGCCCTGGTCTCTGGCCTGGGTCCCTGTGGGGACTCAGGAGCGGGACTGGGTTGGCTCTTAGGCAAGCACACAGCAAGTGCATACTAAGTGCTTGCTGAGGTGTGTTCTCTCAACTGATATTTCCTGACCACCCCCTCTGTGCCAGACACAGGGTCACATGGCTGCCCTTGTGGGGGGGGGTCCATCTCCATTCCCTGCCCCCCCAGCACACAAGGAGCAGTTAGAACCCAGGAAGCGAAGGTGCCCCTGAGTGTGGATGGCTCCCATCTGCCAAACAAAGGCGAGGGGCACACCTTACAGTCGCCTTGGAGACAGACAGCCCGGCTCCAGAGCCCAGCTCCGGTCACACCCCTAACTGGCTTTGGCTAGGTCACTTAAGCCCTTCTGTGACATGGAGAACATAGGGGAGGCCGCCCCAGGGATCTGAGAGCAAGGACAAGGGTGGTAGCTCTCAGCACGACCCCGGCACCAGGCACATGTGCTCCAGGGTGGTATCACTCCTTGTCATCCTTCTCTAACGCCCCTAAGTGCCCCTCACTGCGTAGGTGGGACCAGTCCCAGGGACGGAACTTGCAGGCATTCTGGGGTCCCAGGCTGGGGCGGGGGTCTCGCAGCCTGACCAAGCACCCCGGGGTGCAGTGGTTTCTTGGGCAACATTCTGAGGCTGCCGGAGAGGCCCAGGCAGGGGAGGGCAGTGCCCAGATTTATCCACCAATCCCGCCGGCTCCTGGCCCTGGAGCGCGTTCTTATCTGCCTGACCCAGCATGGGGGGCGGGGGTAGCCAGGGCTGCCGGGGCAGGACACTCTCTGGGGACTGGACGCCGAGCAGGGCCGGCAGCCGCGAGCCCCACCAGGTGGGTGACAGCCGCCGAGGGCCCTGAGCGTCCCAGCGGGCCGTGGCGGGCTGCCCGCCCATCTTCTGCACCATGTCGGACGGCGAGGGCCCCTCGGCCGGTGAGTGGCAGCGCTATATTTACCCACTGCTGCTCTGGTTGCGGCGCCAAGGCCACTGGTCACCGAGGGCGCTGGGCCCCCCGCAGGCTGCAGGCAGCTGTGGGGCTGGACCCCCTTCCTCTGGGCCTGATGTCTTGGGGGGATGGCTCCTGGAGGGGGGTGAGAGTCTTTCAAAGCTCACTGTGCCTCACACGCCCACCCACCCCCCTCCTCTTGCCTGGCTTCCCGACGGGGCTAGAGCAGGAAGCTGTTTCTGCTGCAGACCCTCCCGGCTTTCAGCGGGGCGTCTGGAGCGACCCACGGTGCAGCAGGGGCCCTGGCTGCGGCTGGACCCTGGTTGGGCTCAGGGTGCCGGCCTCTGGAATCACGTGCAAACGAGTGTGCGTGAACATTTCCCTGTCATCAGGGGGAAGGGGGAGTCCACAGCATCCATCAGACTCCCCAGCGGTCTGAGACCTCCAGGAAGTTCTGAGCTTCTGGTCTGACAGCACAAAGCAGACCCCCACGTGGGCCCCCAAATCCTCTAGGTTGGAAATGGCCAGGGACACAGGCAGGCGGAGGGGTGGTCTGACACTGGAGTCTGCCCACATGTCCTCTGCTCTGCCCGGGGCGAGGGGCTATGGTGGGGACTGACTGCCCATGTCCCTGGCTGGCGGCCCCTGGCTCCGTCCAGCTGAAGACAAGCTCTGATGTGGACGTCATCCTGAACCTGCCTCGGGTGGGGCAGGGGCTGGAGACAGCTTAATCCAGGGAATATACTGGGGACTCTGGAGTCAGGCTGCCCAGGTTCAAGTTCCAGTTCCTTCACTTCCAAGTTGGGTGACCTTGGGCAAGTGGCTTGACTGCTCTGAGCCTCAGCGTCCCCAGGTGAGAAAGGAGACAGCGGTAACAGTACGTAACCCACAGGGGGTCGTGAACGTGGAATGTGATGACACATGAAAGCGTCTGCAGGTGTGCAGTGAGCGCTTAGCAGTGTCTTCGTGGAAACAGCAAGTGGGGGTTCCGGGCCGGTGCACAGAAGCCCATGGGCCTGTGCATCCCTGCCTGGCCCTCTCCAGCCAAGTCTGGCCGCCTAAGCCGCTGCATGCCTGTAGGTCATGGATTCCTTCTCCGTCAAACGTTGCCGTGGGGAATCTCGGGCAGGTCAGGCTGTCCCGGAGGGCCTCAGGGTGCCTTGTGGGCAACAGCGGTGTGTGCCCACTCTGCAAGGTGTCGGATGGACAGTTCCAGCGCCTGGGCCCGGCTGAGTCAGATGTGGAACAGAGGGTGTGTGTATGTGTGTTGGGGAGGGGGACACCGACAAAACTGCCTGACCTCTCCCTCTTCTGCTGGGCGCCAGTGGCGCTGGCTGCCAGGAATTGTCCGCTGAGCCAGCATGGTGGGGGCAGTGCAGACAGGCCCTTTCTGGCTGGCTCTGCCCACACCTGACACGAACCCGGAATAGCTCTCTGCCTCCATCGGGGACACAGCGCTGCTTTTAGCAGCTTGTAAAACCACCCTGCTGTGGGGATGGGTATTTCAGGAAGCCCAGGACAATATTAGCCCTTCGGGGCGATGGAATGGGTACCGAGTGTGTGTGTGTGTGTGTGTGTGTGTGTGTGTGTGTGTGTGTGGCCTGGGGGCTGGGAGGAGACAGCCTTCACTGTCGTCTGGGAGAAGGTCAGCTGGATGGGAAGCTGGTGGGCAGCATCCTTGCTCTGCCTCATCCTGCCTGGGTGGGCTTCTCTGGGTGAGGTCGGTGCCTGGCTTCCCACCTACAAAATACCGTGTGATGGTCTTTGGTCTCTGATGTGCTGGGCTTGGGATCACACCTGGTTGGCAGGAGTAAAGACAGAGCCTGTGAGCAGAGATGTATGTTTGTTTATGGAGAGGGGGGAGCGCTCCTAGGATCTGTTGTCTGAAATTCAAGTCTTTCTTGTATTCCTACTGTGAAGCAGTGATTGGGCCCAGGAGGCTGCTGTGAAATATTTCCACCTATTCTCAGTATCCAATCTCTGTGTCTGTGTAGACAGGGGGAAATTTCTCAGCTCTCTGGCCACGACCTGTGTGACCTTGGGCAGATTACTCAAGGGTGCTGTGCCTCTGTTTCCTCATCCGTTAAATGGGGACAATATTAGACATTAGCTCTTCAAGTTCCAGGGAGGATTAAGTGACAGAAAGCATGTAACACACTGAACATAATGCCAGGCTTGTTGTTAGCGGTCATAGCTGTTGTTTTTATTATTCAACCAGTAAATGAGCTGCGACCCAAAAAGGAAAATGAAGGGACCAAACTGTCTGCTGTGTACTGGCCATTGCGGACACTCCGTTTAATCCCAGGACGGGGGTGGCATGAACTCCACTGTACAACTAAGGAAACTGAAACTCAGAGAGGCAGACAGACTTGTGCAAGTTCACCCAGCTTTGAACCCAGCTTCCTGGACCCTGTTTGTGCAGAACCCAGATCAGATGCCCCTTCCAGGAAGTCCCACCCTGCTTACCTGGGGGATGGGGAAGCTAGCCATCTTGCAGGTATTTCTGGCTTTCCTGTGAGCAATGGCCCTTCTCATTTTGGAGACAGCTAGCTCGACATTTCTCCTGTGAGCAATGGCCCTTCTCATTTGGAGACAGCTAGCTTAACATTTGTCCAATGTTACAGGCTCCAATAATTTGCAGCCTGTAAAAAAAGAAAAGGTGGTACCTTGTTAGAGTGCCAGGAAAATTCCGCAGCACGGAGCGCAGTGGCAGGTAGTCCGCTCTGGGATTTATGGCCCTGTGCCTGGGCAAGGGAGCCTGGAGGCTAAGGTTACCGGGAGTCAGCATCATATTTATAGCAGGAACTCTCCTGCACCGAGAACTGCCAGCCTGTAACCATGTCCAGTGAAGGTGCTTCCCTTACAGTCGCCTGGCTTCCAGACCTGGCTCTGCCCCTTAGCAAGGTGGCGGGCTGGACAGGTCACTTCCTCACTGAGGCTCGGCTTCCTCATCTGTAAAGTGGGGCCTTGCCGCGTCCCTCACTGGCCCTAAGACTTACACAGTGTCTGTAAGTGCTGACACATGCCTGGGTAGAGGGGCTCCTTATACCCTGGGTCTGCTGACTGTCTTTTCCTGCCTTTGACCTTGTGGTGACTTTGACCTCTTGACAGAACTCCACAGGAAGAGAATCCAACCTCCGTGCTGTCAGTTCCTCCCATGCTTGGGAAAGTTTCCAGCAAAGCAAGTTTATGATTCCAAGCACCAAGGAATAGGCCGTTGTATTCTCAGCAGAGCACCTGAATGCAGGTCCATCAGAGCCTGGGGTTTGAATCCCTGCTCTGCCATTCCCTGGCTCTGTGGTCTTAGGCAAGTCACTTAACCTCTCTGGGACTCAGTGACAGGTGGACACTTGCCCTTTCCTGAGGCTGTGGTGAGGATGGACGCCCCTAACCTGAGTAAGGGCTCAGACAGCAGAGTGACCTCCTTTCTCCTCCTGTAAAACCTTCTTCCACCAACACCACTGCCCACTCCATCCCCCCGACCCTGCGGACTGCAGTCACATTGTTTGTACAGTTGGAAGTGGTTTTTCTGGGGAGAGGGGGGCTGGTGGCTGACATCGGGGTGGTCTACCCCTTTCTCACTCAACTCCTGGCATCCCAGAGCCAGAGACAGCCTGCCCCAGCCTCCTGTCCCCAGACCTCGTGGTGGGCCCCCCGCCAGTCTGCAGAACAGCGTCCACCTCCCTCCGAGGTGTGGGCTGGGTTCTGCTCTCCTTTATGGTTACCGACCGACCTCTGGGCCTGGGTCTGGGGCGATCATCTCCGTGAGGAGATAAAAGCAAAACGCTTTAATTATTATTTATTTAATAATTATTAATTATTTAGACCCCACTCTTGGAGAGGAAGCGTCTTCCCCCGGGAGAGGCAGGCTTGGCCCCTGGGCCTCAGCATCTCTCTACGTGGCTCCCCTCCTGGCAGTGAGGGCTGTCCCTGACCCCAGACAGCAACTGGGTTCCATTTTCACCTCTTGGCTGGGAGCCAGGGAAACCTCAAGCCGGGGAGGTGCCTGGATCACTTCCATGTGGGGGGGTGAAAGGTCAGGAGAGAGACTCTGGGGGCCA
>NW_020172178.1:5916623-5947854 GCF_003031525.2 Neophocaena asiaeorientalis asiaeorientalis
TCATCCGTCAGGGACTCGGGGTACAGTGGGGTAACCTGGCAAAGCCCCAGGGGTCGGTCCGCACAGCACGTTGGAGTCGATGGAGAATGGCTTCCCGGGTCAGGCACACCTGTCCCCCCGGACACAGGCAGGGCTTTGCTCTCTCTGAACTTCAGCTGGCTCAGCTGTAAGTACGGGTGACACCAAGGCCTAGGGCGCATCATGGGGGTTAGATGAGATGTCGCCTTCAGACTCCCGTGAACCGCAGGCCGGGAGAGGTATGGATGGCAGCCGGTGGTCCTCAGGAATGAACCTTAAGACTGTGGCCATAGGTGGTCCAGGCACCTGTGGTAGTGACAGCAGGAAGGGCTTAAGCTGAGAAGCATCAGACCTGGGGCAGGAGGCTGGGGTCAGGGGCGGCTCGGGACTCTCCAGACAGCGCCCCGTTTCCGCCTCTCTCGGTTCCCACGCGTCACAGTTCACTCCAAGTCCACACTCCCTACCCGTGGATCCCCATGTTATGGAGGGGGAAACTGAGGCCCAAGAGAAAGAGAGATTGGCTCAGGGTCAGCGGCTAGAGAGTGATGAGCCCGGACTTGATTCCCTAACACAGGCCCCTCGGCACCTGTGCGTGGGCTTCACCCCTTCACTCTTCCCGCTCAAAGCTGGCCCGTCATCCAGGCTGGTGGGGCCCTACCTCCTCCAGGGACCCTTCCCTGGAGTCTGCAGCCCTAGGGGCCCTGCACTCCTGGAAGGCGCCCCCCCACCCCACCATCTGCCCGTCTTGCTCAGAAACAGCTTGACTGGTGCCAACCTGGACACCCCTGTACCGCTCACAGGATACTGGGCGTTGGGCGATGTGTTGGGGGTTCGTTGCTGTGTGACCCAGAACAAGCCTCCTGCCCTTTCTGGTCCCAGAGGGGTTTTTTAATTTGCATCCACCCCGGTAGAATCCTACAGAGCTCTGCACATGTGTCCTGTGTTCAGGCCTCAGGCTGGGCTCAGGGGCCCCGGCTCTGCCCGTGAACCTCTGAGCAGCAAATGAAGAAATCTACGCGGCTCCAGTCCCAGCTCCAGCGTCTGAAGCACCCTCGGGGGCTTTTACACCTAGGACAAGAAATACAGTTTAGAAGCTGTTAGGAATTCAACCAGGAAATAAAAGTTACCCTCTTCTGTTTTTTGTTTTGCTTTTTTTTTTTTTTTGCCTGTGCCACACAGCATGCTGGATCTTAGTTTCCCAACCAGGGATGGAACCCGTGACCCCTGCAGTGGAAGTGCTGAGCCCTAACCATTGGACCACCAGGGAATTCCGCCCCCCCTCCCACTTCTGTTCTTTTAAAGTATTGGGTCCATTCTAACTGACCTTTCTTGAGATAGCGGGATACATTTTAAATATTTTAAATTATATTTTTAAAATGACACAAAGCTGTGGGTGTCTGCAACCATTTATCAGCCTTTTTCTTGAAACTATGCAGGCAAAATAAAATACAGAAACTGGTGGCTGAGATGGGCCAAAGGTATCTGCTATCATCCATATTTATTGATTTCCAGTTTTTGCATTGATCGAAACAGCCCCTTTTGGTTTGCACTGTTACTCAGGACAGGCTCAGTATACCGTGAAAAAAACAAATCTCAGTGGCTTAAAGCAACAAAGGTGTATTCCTCGCTCATGCAAAGTCTGTTGCAGGTCTGGGTAACTCTCCAGGGCAGGTCGCCTACATGATGACTCAGTGGGTGTGATGCCTCCATAGGGACACAGCTCCCCTTCTCATGAGGCAGGTGATGGGAGGGGCTGAGACATCACACCGGCAATTAAATGCTTCTGCCCAGAAGTGATCAACATCATCACTACCAGCATTTCATCGGCTAAAACAAGTCCTATAGCCACACCTAATGGCATGAGGGCAGGGTACAGGTTCCCATCAGGGAACAGATTAGTAACGTCTTCCCCACCCCCCCTTAACTTTTTCTCCCAATTGACTCTTTGGAAAGTAATCCATTTTAATGATGAAATGTTTGGAGCATATTGTAGGTGCGGTGGTCAGCCAGCCTCTGAAATGTAAATCACGAGTCCTTCTGATATGCAAATCCCAAAACCAAGGGCAAGATTTTTCAAAACGTGTTCTCTCCCACAGATGTGAAACTGAGTTGAAAAGCCCAAAAATTAATTTCTGAAAGATGTGGTCACAACACCAGCGAGGAAAACAAAAGCAAGAGAAAAGTTTGCTGCTTATTGCCACAAAGGTCTCTCGATTTATCATTTGCTAAGGCACAAAGGAGGGAGCTGGGATGAATAGTTCATGAGCCAGTTTAATCACCGAGAGCAACAGATTAAAAGAATGGGACGTGAGTTTAGAAGGAAATGGTTATGCAAATATATTGGAAAAAAAAAACCTGTGAGTCTGTACCTCATTCTTCTCATACAGACACTGTTTCCTCGATTGTACGACATCACCAAATAAATGCTGTAGCATCAGTTTTGTTACAGGCTTTCCTACCTGACTTTTCATAGTATATAACTAAGCAAATTTAAACAAAAATGCACAGCATAACAGAGGGCTGTGGCAATGGACGACACACGTTGTTTTGTATAACGAGATCAGACCTGGTTTAAAAATAATGTTTGCGGGGACTGGAGGTGGTCTCCGAGCCCTGCCCCAAGAGTCGATGATGTCACCCAAATTGCAAGACTTGAAACTGGAATTTGGGGATGTTGGGCTCCGTGTTGGGGCACAAGCGTTCCTGCAGTTCTGGGCCCCGTATTTCAACATCTAAGCCAAACCGTTTAAAGAACTCTCTACCAGCTTTAAACACATTTCTAGGAATCCCACCTCATTTATTTCGGGTGGAAAAACACGTCAGAGCACTGGTGCAGTTGCCGAAAACACCCCTCCTGCCACTTCTCGCTGGAGGGATGAGCTGGCGGTCTGAGTGGACACCCTGATTCAGTGTGTTTGTCGAAAGCACGTCCTCCGTGCACATGTCCTGCTGGGCCCTGCGGTGTGAGGGGAGAGCTGGGACTCCTCCTGCAGACTTGCCTTCACCAAGCCATGTCAGTTTCCTCCTCTACAGGGTTAACAGACTTAAGTTACGAGAGCACTAAATGAGACTGTATACAGTAGGCACTAACTAAATGCTGTCTCCCCTTTTTCTAGGTCCTTTCGCATACCTAATTCAGCATGACTCTCCTTAGACTGTAACCCTATGTGGTAAACACTGTTCTTCCATTTTATAGATGAGCAAACTAAGGTTTAGAGCCATTGAGTGACTTACCCCAGAGCACACAGTGGGGGAGGTGGGACCAGGATGCAGGTGTGCTGGCCCCAACCTGGGTCTCCTCTTTTGCACCAAGCAGCCTTGCAGCCTGAGGAGGGCAGGGAGAGCTTCAGTCCTTCCCAAGGGAGGCCAGTGGATGAGGGAGCAGGCTTGGGAGAGGGCTTTTATGAGAGCCAAGACAGCAGATGAGATTCGCTCTGAATTCCTTTGGAAGGCAGGAGTGTGCCACCGGGAACACCGGGGTTGATGCCTGGACACCTGGCCCTGAGCTCAGTCCTGACATGAAAGTACTCAGTGACCTCCAGCAAGTCATTTGCCCTTTCTGAAGAGGTTTCCATCAGAATCTGGACTCAGGAATGTTACATAAGATAATCAGTTCTCTTTCTTGTAGCAGAATCTTGGGACTCCAGAAGGGCCTCCAAAGGCCCAGCATCTCTCTGGAGCAGTTCTCTGCTTGCTCGGTGACTGTCAGCCAAGCGCTGGCCCCCAGCTCTGCCCCAGGACCACAGTGGGCTCAGCCACACCTGTGACAGAGGGGCCCCTCCACACAGCTCGGGGCTACAGTCCATCCCTGAACTGTACCCAAGAAGTGTGGCTGAGGCTGGAACAGAGCCTGGGCTGTGGCTCCACCCGTTGGGCAGGCCCCACCCCAGGCCTCCCCAGTTCCTCCCAGAGAGAGAAGTACCAACGGCCACGAGCTCCGGTTCACTGAGCATCAGCTGTGTGGCCTGCTCTGGGCAGCTCTCTCCCATCTGCGTTTGCTACCCCGTGCCGTCACAGCTCTGTGAGGGACGCTGTCCCCATCTCACAGGCCTGGACACTTGTGGGTGATGAATTACCACTGAGTTCCAGCCTGGAACTTGGGAGCCCCCCAGCAGGTACTCCTTCCTGACACCTGGGGGCATGACCAGGAGGAAATCCAGCCCTCAGCGCTGTCAGAGGTGGACATGGGGAGGCCCTGCAAAAACTCCATCCCTCAGCCCCCGTGGAATGCCTTCCCCTTTCTTTCCATCTTGAAACTTGTTGAGAGAGGAGGAACCTCAGCCATGACCCCAACCCAGGAAGCAAGGTGCTATAAATAAATTGCCACCAGGACTGGCAGCTGTGCCATCGTGAGACCATCCAATTCCCGGGAGGAGCCCCACTCCAATCAGCATCCACACAGGTGCATCTGGCAGGAGGACAGGCCACAGCTGGGAGCTCCCTGGTCCTGTGGGGTCTGGGGGGTGGCCTTAACTCAGAGCATGCGGGGGTCCCAGGCTCCCAAGCCTGCCCTGAAGCTGTGGGATCAGCTGTGGGGTCAGCCGGTCAGGGAAGTTGTGCTCAGGCCCCTCTGAGTGCCACAGGGCAGCAGGAGGGTATAGCCAGTGACCTTCAGGGCTGCAGGCTCTGTGGAGAGTCCTGGGCCATCACTTTTTAAATTTTTTGGTAACTGCCTTATTGAGATGTAATTTACATACCATACAACTTACCCATTGAAAGTGAATTATGCAACCATCACCAAAATCAATTTTAGAACAAGTTTAACACCCTGCCCCCGCAAAGAAACCCCTAACCCATTAGCAGTCAACCCCCAGTCCCTGGCAACCAGTACTCTACTTTCTGGCTCTATAGGTTTGCCTATACTGGACATTTCACGTAAGTGGAAATCACACAGTACATGGCCTTTTGTGATCGGCAGCTTTCACTCAACATTTTTAGGTTCATTCGTGTTTGGGTATGTATCAGTGCTTCGTTCCTTTTGTGGACAAATAGTATTCCATTGTACGGCTCCATTCATCAAGTGATGAACATTTAGCTTGTGTCTACTTTTTGGTTCTTATGAGTAATGCCACCGTGAATGCTAGTGCGTGAGTTTCTGCGTGAACATAGGTTTTCATCTCTCCAGGGTTGTTATACACCTCGAAGTGGAATTCCTGGATCCACGTTTACCTTTTTGAAAAGCGGTCGGACTGTTTTCCACCGAGGCTGCCCCACTTTATGTTCCCACCAGCAGCGCGTGAGGGTCTTGATTTCCCTGCATCCTCACCAGCACTTGTTATGATCTTTTTGATTCTAACCATCCCAGTGGGTGTGAAGTGGTGTCTCTGCTTTCCCCTAGTGATTAACAGCGTTGAGCATCTTTTCATGTGCTTGTTGGCCATCACCTCTCGGCTCTGAGAACTTATGCCTCAGTTTCCTCATCTGTAAAATGGGGATAATGACAGCAGCACCTGCCTCACAGGCTGTGGTGAGGATTCAGTGAGATAATTCTAGGGTCCTGGTGCAGAGAGGCTGTCAGCAAACATTTGCTGCTTGAAGCTGCAGGCTGGGGTCAGAGCCTCTCCTCTGAGGGCTGGTGTGAAGGAGGAACATGGAGAAAGCTGGAAATCTCGAGCCTTCTGCAAGTTCCAAAGAAAGGGACAAACACCATCAGAGAAGGTGCTGACTGGCAGTGGCCCAGCCCTGGCTGACTTCCCCAGCTTTGAAGCGCTGCTCGGCCGGGCAGTCCAAGTGACTGGGCTGTGTCTATACAGCCGGGTGAAATGCAGATAAGGCAGGTTTCCAGACCACATGCGCAGTGAAGACAAGCCCGGCCTGTCATCTGGGTTTCTGGGGAGGGGCACCTGTGGGTTTTCTTATCATGAGTTATTTGGCCTCCTCCCCGTGGCTGCTCCCAAGGGGGGTGACGTTGCCCTTCCTGGATTTGTACCCTTGCATCTGTCAAAAGAGAGCTCTGGACCTAGGCCAGGAGCGCCTTCCCATGAGGTTGGGTGAGAGCCTGGGACCTGGCGGAGGTGCCAACGGTCAGGCCGATTGTGTAGCAGCAACCTGAGCCAGGAGCCAGGCGGGAGGTGAGGGAACACAGTCAGCTCACACGGGTGGAAAACAAATCCACCGCTGGACGGCGAGCTCATTAGGCTACCCCGGAGGGAACAATTATGTCCTGTTCTGGAGCCCACCCTGATGGCCCTGGAATGCTCAACTGAGTCTCTAACCTGGGAAGGGCGGATCATATCCTAAGGGGGCTCCAGGCCCTGGGGATGGGTGTGGATGCTGCAGCCTGCAGGAGTCCCAGGTTCCTTCCTCATCCTGCCACTCTGTCCACAGTCACGCGGGACACAGGTGGGAAGCAGGGACAGGGAATCAGACAGGCTGGCCCTGGCATGCCAACTCTGCACCTGGTGCTGTGTGGTCTTTGCAAGTCATATAATCTCCCTGGGCCTTTGTCTCCTCATGTGCAAAACAAGGCTGATGATACCTTAGAGGATGGCTGCTACGTGTGAATGAAATAGCACACGCGGTCAAGGGCAGAAGTGGGGGGGATTCTATTCTATAGAGCAGGGCTTCTGTCCTATGCACCTGGCTTATCAGGAGAGGCTTTTAGGAGAGGAGGGAGGGAAAAAGGGTAGGGTTTCAGGTGACGTCTAGCCTTTTTTTTTTTTTTTTAAAATAATAGTTTAATAAAATAAATAGTGGTTTAATAAAACTGTCAACTCCATGGGAAGACTTTGGAGAGAAACACATCTCGCTTTCTTTTGTTCACTGTCCGTACACTCCAGTGTGGGCAGGGACCACGCCTTCCTCGTCTGCAGCTGATCAGTAAATGTTTGTTGAATGATTAATGACCAAATGTTGCTGCCGCCTCTGCTTCTGTGCCGGGTCACCCAGGACCTTGCAGTAGCCTGGCCCTGTGTGCGGAAGCTCTGGGGTACAGACTGCGCCATGGAGTCTGAGACGAGAAGGCCCAGCTTTTGCACCCCAGCCCCAGTGAGTCGGGGGCCTCAACCCCAAGAGTCCCGCTTTATTCTCCCCTCCTCCCCGCCTCCCCCTCTGCTCCTGCACAGTTTGGCTGAGGCGCTGTATTAATTTCCTGTGGGGTCAGCAGGGCTCGGCTCCCACTGGACGAGACTCTGTCCCCGGCCTCTCCCAGCTTCTGGTGGTTCTGGGCATCCTGGACTCGTGGCCACATCACTCCCATCTCTGGCTCCAAGGCCACACTGCCCTCTCCTCTGTGCATCAAATCTCTGTCTGCTTCCCTCTTATAAGTATGCTTGTGGTGGCATTTAGGCCCACCTGGATAATCCAGGATAATCTCCCCATCTTGACATCCTTTATTTAATCACACCTGCAAAGACCCTTTCTCCACATATGGTAACATTCAAAGGGTCCAGGGATACAGGATTCTTCAGAGAAGCTTAGTTTCCCAGGGCTCTTGCTGGGGACCAAAGGAAATGGCCCAAGGGTCTCAGATGTCCCCAGGTGGCTTTGCCCCCAAGGGAGAGGCAGCAAGCACCCGCCTTACCTGTGGCCCCTCCTCTCCCTGCCCTACCTCTCCGTGCTCTTTAGGCTTTTCTCTTGCTGTGGAAAGGGAAGTTTGGAGGCTTAGAAACCCTTTTAATCTTTCTATGAAAGATCCAAGTCTATTTTCTCTGGAAGGACTCAGTCTGGGCTGAACATCCCAGTAAGCCATGGCCTCTGTGCAGGCTGTGACCTCCGCCCCCCACGGAATGGCCGCGGAGAGTCCCACAGCAGCTGGGGGTGGCCAGGGGAGGAGTCTCCCTGCTCAGACACTGGTGCTGGGCTCAGAGAACGTGCTGGAAAGGAATTAGTTCCCACGCCTTTCATCTTCCGGGTCTCAGTTTCCCTGCCTGTGAAATGAACCAGTCTGGAGCCAGTGCCTCCAGTAAAGCACCAGGATCTATGAAGGAGAAGCTTAAAAGAAAATAAAAAGAAACTATGCAAGCCATCGTTCACTTAGCTGCCAATCATGCCCTGAGCACCTGTTGTCGGTCGGGCCACCGCAGGGTCCTGGGGACACAGAGGGCTCTCTGTCACAGCTGGGAAGGGAGACAACTGAGAAGAAGGACAATGAGAACCCAGTTACCCATGTGCTGTGACTCAAATTATGATGGATAGACAGGGAAGGCTTCTGAGAGGAGGTGACCCTGAGTTGGGTCTTGAGGGACAATTGGGAGGTGACGAGGGAGGGGAGAGTGTTCCAGATCAGAGGGCAGCACGATTGGCTCAGAGGCACGCGAAAGCACAGCCATCCAGGGCCCAGGAAGAGCTGAGCCTCCAGGGTGCTGGAGACAGCCTCACATACAGGTCTTCCTATTACAAAGTGAGTCCTTGAAGCGAGGCCTGCTGCATGGAAGGTCCTGGGTGACCTGGCACAGAAGCAGAGGCAGCAGCAGCATTTGGTCAATCAGTCAATCAACAAACATTTGTTGATCAGCTGTAAAGAGTATGTGGTCCCTGCCCTCACAGGGTTGACACTTCAGTGTACAGACAATGAACACAATAAATAGCCAAAGGTTGTACAATGGTGATGAGGGTGAAAAGGATGGAGGGCAGTGAATCAGGGAAGAGAGAGAGCAGTGCTTTGGAGAGAGCCTGGGAAGGTCTTTCTAAGAGGGTGACAGTTGAACAGTGAGCCCTGGGAATAGCTGAGGGAAGGGAGTTCCCAGCAGAAGAAACAGCAGGGGCAAAGGCCCTGAGGTGGAGGTGCCCGATCTTTTCAAAGAACACCAGTGAGGTCAGTTTGGGCAGAGTGAATAGGGGTGTGGGGAGAGATGAGCCCAGAGAGGAGGGGGCAGGAAGGTTGTGAAGGGCCTTTCTGCAGTCCAAGAGGGGCCCTTGGCTTTGACCCTCTGTGAGGTGGGAGCTGTGGAAGGGTTTAGAGCAGAGGAGTGGAGAGGTCTCACTTGGGTGTTACAAGCAAGCAGCAGGAAGGAAAGGGAGATGCTAATTTCCAGTGATTCTGAGCACCAGAAGATAAGAGGTGTCAAAGCCAAGGCCTTTTGCCAGCCCAGGCTGGAGCTGTTAATCACTACATCCCAGATGGAGCTGCTCCAGAGGCCCTCTTGATGGACCCGGCAAACGACTGGTGCAGCAATCCCACTACCGGGCATATACCCTGAGAAAACCATAATTCAAAAAGAGTCAGGTACCAAAATGTTCATTGCAGCTCTATTTACAATAGCCAGGACATGATATAAAATAAAATGCAGCCGGCTCTCAGTGCAAACGTGCTGGGAGCTCCAAGCCCTCTGCCTGGAGACAGTGCAGCCAGCACAGCCCCCAGGAGAGGCGTTTTTTATTCCAAGTCCTTGTCCCTGCACTCCGCCACGACACACACACGTGGGTAGGCACTCACTGTAACTCCCGTGAGCGACACCGGGGCTGCCAGATAGAATGCACGTGTCTGCTCCAGGGTCAATTTCAGATCAACAACAGGTAATTTTTTAAGTGCAAGTAAAACCCCCAAATTTCTCCTTATTGGCAACTAGAGCATCCCTCCAAGAATATCTCCCGTGATGACGGTTCTGCACCTTCCAGGCTCACAGGACTGAGGACCTGGCTGGTCTGGACCTTCACCCCCAGCACATCCCTGAGCCCTGTGTGTAGAGCCAGAGGGTGAGGATCTGGGTCTCAGAGCTCAGGCCTGCAGCGGCAGAAAGCATTCTGGTCCCGCTGGTCTGAGGAGCAGACACGAGGGGCTGGGGTGTTTTCCCGGGCGACCAGTGCCTGCCTCAGGGCCTGGTGACTCCCGGCTGCCCCTCTGGGCCTCAGGAGCCCAAACCTCTTTGGCTGGTGAACCGCAGCTTGTCTCCCGGCCCCCTTTAAGAAAGTGATTTATGGCCCTGAGAAAATGGGGCTGGAGGGAGAGGATGCATGGGGGACTGACTCCAGAAGAATCAGCTGCTACTTTTTAAAAAGATGCATTAAAAATGCACATTTTGAAATAGAAGTTTTTTAAAATAGTGAAGGCTGAATTAGGAAACAAACCCTGAAATGTGTGGCTAATGGAAGAAATACTCCGGGAAGCTGAAAGGTAGCATAGTCAAAGGAAGGAGCAAGGGCTTCGACGCCCTGCTGAGCGCCTGCCCCTGGCTGAGCCTTGGTTTCCCCATCTGTAACTCGGGGCCCACCTCGAGATGGCCGTGAGAAGGAGGCAGGGGAGGTAGCACAGTGGGCACAGCCCGTGCTGGGGGCGTCCTGCCTATTGATGACTTGTCCCCCACGGAAGCACCCCAGCCCCCCACCTGCCCTTTCCGCGGGGCAACCTCTTGTCTCAGACCAGCGGCCTGGGGTCCCTGACACTTCAGCTAGTGAGACCCTTCAGGGAGAATTCCCCGTTAGAGTTGAGTCTGAGCCCTTTGGCCTGGCGCCCACTGGCCCTCTCTGGGTGGCCTGACACCGCTGGCCACCCCGGGCTCCCTGCCCAGCACTGCCACCACCCCACCCCCTCACATCCCGAGTGCAGCCAAACAGATGGAATTCCACATATTTCACGCCGGTTTCTCGCCCTTTGGTCCTGACCGGTGCTGGTCCCTCTTCCTGGAATGCCTTATCTTTCCCAGGGATGCCTTCCTGCCCTCCCCCACCTCCTTCCCCGGCAGGGAAGGGCCTCCTCTGTGTGCCTCCATCGCTCCACTCTGTGCATCTTCTTATCAGATGCTGACCATCTTGAGGGCAGCAGTTATGTCTGAGTCATCTTCATGCCCAGAACCTGGCACAAAGCAGGTGTTCAACAAACGGTCTTGTTATTTCTCTGTTGCTGCTAGTCATTGTCCCTCCAACAGCCCTTACAAAGACTTAGGGCTGAGAGCTGTCTGCAAAGCCTTTAAGTCGTAGTGTCTGTTATCTTTTCCCTGCAACCCTGTTAGCTGGGTGTTATTAACACTCTCATTTTATGGACAAGAAAACCGAGGGTCAGAGGGTGTGGATCCATGGAGGCATGAGAGTTCAACTGCAGGGCTGCTGGGACGCAAAGCCAGAGAGCTTTCCAACCAATGCCCCATCCACCCCATTTGAAACCCACCTTGGCCCTGGGGGTTCATGGATAAATCCCCTCCCCTCTCTGGTCCTCAGTTCCCTGATGTGTAAAATGGGTGGAGCCGCAGTGGGTGATATTAAAGTGTCTCATCACTGGGGGTGGGGACACACAAGACATTGCCACGTTTTGCTCATGCCCAGGTGTCACTGGCGTGCCTGCCAACATTCTGAAGACGTTAATTTGTCCCAGCACTAGGCTGCTTCCTGTTACATCATCTTAACCCTGTGTGGGCAGTGGCATCGTCAGTGTGGTGGGGTCTGCCAGGGCAGGGAAGGACCCATCTCCTAGCCTGGAAGGCTGCCTCCCTGCCCTGCTTCCCCCATGGTGGCACCCATGACACCTGGAGACCAAAGGCATCCTTTGATCCAGGGACTCCGTCGAACCTCTGACTGAAGTCGTGACTCACTCCCAGATCAGCTGCCCAGCTCCCTGTGCTGAAGGTAGAGGAGGAAGGGGTGAGGGGGCCGCAGGCCGACCTTCCATGGCTCCCTGTCGTGGCCTCGCATTTTTGTTCTCTCTTTACGATTTCTGCTCGAGGCAAGTATCAAGTTAGACGTAGAGGTGCTGGCGGGCAGGGTTTGCTCATACATGAGTTCACTTCTTCCGAGTCTTGTTTTGAGGACAAATGAGTCAGCTTGCCACCCGGCATGGGGCAGGGATCCCTGGCAAAGTCATCCACCAGCTGTGTGGTCTGAGTGAGCCTCAATTTCCTCACCTCTAACATGGGACTAGTAGCACCGACCTTGAAAAGAGTTGCATGGGCTCCACGATGCAGCTGAAGCCGGGCTTGTGGGAGCCGATGCCGCCCCTGCCCGAGACCCCGCAGTGGGCAGGCACCCGCCCCTCGTGCCCATGCAGTGTTACAGGAGGGAACAGGTGGCCACAAGGAAAAGCTGTAACTCTAATCCTGTAATCCTGCTGATGGCTTGTCTTCCTTTCAGGAGAGGGAGGTCCGGCCCCCTGCACTGGGCCAGGAGCAACAGGCCTTCGTGTTCTTTGCGGAAATTGAGATGGAGCGCAGAGGAGGATGAGTCAGGGGTTGGCGTGTTATCTTTCCTGGCAAAGCTGGCGCCTCTGGGCCAGGTCCCCATTGACAAAGAGAGGCGTGAATAATAGGAGGGCTGGCCTTGTGCTCCCAGCCACCTGGGCTGTGTCAGGGAGCTGAGGGGGGACCCATGGGAGCTACACAGCCTCGGATGGCATGGGGACCCTAGGGGCCCAGAGGAGCCTGGGGCTAGGCGGACGCTGCTCAGAGAGGCGAGGTGTCACTGTGAAGGTCCCAGCTTCCGTCTCAGGTCTCATAAGCTGTGTGTCCTTGGGCAAGATGCCTAACCTCTCTGAGCCCTCATCTCCTCATCTATGACATCCCTGCCTACCACTTATGATCATTTCAGGGGCTCCAGAATCCAGCCTGCAGAGTGCCTGGTACACAGTAGGTGGTTGGCAGTGGCAGCTATGGAAGAAAGCATTCAATGGCAGGGAGGGAGTAGCAGAAAACGTCTGTCCCATTACAGCTTCGGGCTGGCAGTGTGGTGCTGGGCCAGCCTCTTTCCCGTCCTGGAGCCGCTTCCCTCCTGGGAAACTGGGAGCTCCTTCTGGTCCACCCAAAGCTTGCAGAACTCTAAGTCTTTCTTTTTGGTTTTGTTTTCAGATTGTGACTATATTTCAAACATACATTAGGGGTTTTTTTGTTTGTTTGCAGTACGCGGGCCTCTCACCGCTGTGGCCTCTCCCGTTGCGGAGCACAGGCTCCGGACGCGCAGGCTCAGCCGCCATGGCTCACGGGCCCAGCCGCTCCGCGGCATGTGGGATCCTCCCGGACCGGGGCACGAACCCGTGTCCCCTGCATTGGCAGGTGGACTCTCAACAACTGCACCACCAGGGAAGCCCCATACATTAGTTTTTTATAATACATTTTTAAAAAATTTTATTGGAGTATATTGATCTACTTTTTTTTTAAATTTTTGATCAGAATATAGTTGCTTTACAATGTTGTGTTAGTTTCTTGCTGTACAGCAAAGTGAATCAGTCCTACGTATCCATATATCCCCTCCTTTTTAGCTTTCCTTCCCATTTAGGTCACCACAGAGCACTGAGGAGAGTTCCCTGTGCTATAGAGTAGGTTCTCATTTGTTATCTATTTTGTACATAGCAGTGTATATATGTCAGTCCCAGTCTCCCAATTCATCCCACTCCCCCTTCCCTTCCTTGGTAACCGTGAGTTTCAGAGCTCTGAGTCTTATTTACACTGGTGCTGATGAGTGGCTCCATTCCCAACCCCCCCACAGGGCAGGGATGGGGAACCGAGATGAGCTCCTGGTGGCCAAGAGGGGCTGCTGGGAATAGGGGTGGCCAGAGGGAGGCCGGAGGCAGGAGCCAGGCCCCAGGCCAAGGGCTGGCACAGGAATGGGCCGTTTCACAGATGAGAAAACTGAGGCTCAGAGAGCTCAAGGGATTGCCCAGTGGCAGCGGCAGCCTGCTGCCCTGCAACCCCTCACCCAGCCGTGATGTGCTCAGCGAGGGGGCACCACCTTGACCCTGGGATGGCTTTTCAGTGAGATGGAGCCTGGGAACAGTTATTCTGAGTGGGGTCAGGTGCCAGCAATCTGAGGGCCAGTGCCAGCTAGGCCCCAGGAGGGTACAATTAGGACCTCCCCTGGGCTTCTGGAGGTGGCATCCCCTGATGGCAGCGGGGGTGCCGGCCAGTGCCAATCACTTCTGATTTAGGGTGGGTCTCAGTGTGGGTGAGGGACAGGCCAGGAACACGGACAAGGGCGGGAACATGGGAGCAGGGCCCGCCGCACGACCCATGCTGATAAATCGAAGAAGTCACGGCGGTGGCAGCCCTGGCCCTGCCCCCCTGATGCAGGGACGTAGGCTGGGAGCGCTGGCCGTCAAGGCCACTCTGTCCTGCTCTGCCGTGAGTCACCACCTGGCTCAGGGCCCGGGAAGCTGAGGGAGGCCTCCGGATGGGCTTCCCCTGCTTAGCAGCCTCAGGGTTCACTGATTCCTTTGCGTTCCTGGTGGGCTGCTGGTCCTCTGAGAACATGAACTCGGATAATAGCGTGGGCGGTGAAATGGTTTTGAGCGGCATGAGTTTCTAACACACCCGTAAAGAATGCCGCTGTGTCATGGCCTTGATTTTCAGTCCCTGAGACCTATGGCCAGTGGTTCTCAAACTGTAGTCACTTTGAGGGAGGGGCTCGCGAAAATCCTGCGTTCCTGAGCTGCACCCAGGCCCGTGGAATCTGCATCTGGGGGCTCCCCTTGTGGGCTGTGGGTCCCGCTCTCAGGCACCCTCTGGCACTCAATGTCCCCTCACGTCCACTTTCTCAGTCCCCACCCACACGTGTCCTCAAACACTCCTGCACCCCATCTGTATGGACTCACGCCCACACAGACGTGCAGACATGCACAGGTACACCCAGGCTGGCTACACAATGAAAAGAATTTCAAGCAGGACATTAAGCCGAGCGCAGGGCCCTGTTGTGACAGCACAGGTCACGTGTCAACAAAGCCAGCACTGCAGACCCTCACATCATACATCCCGGGACACTCCTGGATGAACTCACCCCAGGGTGCAGGTGCACGTGCCCGTGCGTGCACACACACACACACACACAAATATACACGCATGCGCGCACAGCTCAGGTGCAGCAAGGCTTCCAAAATGACTTTTTTGGGGATGAGGAAGTGTGCTGGTTAACGCTTAACAAGCAAAATCAAAGTTGAGTCACACGTGAGATGCTTGTCAGCAAGAAATGCCAGCCGGAATAGTAAATGAATCACCGTCTTGGGGCTCATGAGTAACGTCCTAATGGGGTTGTGACTAGTCTGGGAAAACTTTTCAGTCCTCCCACCTCAGCGCAAATCCAAATTAAACCTGCACCACTTAATTAATGCTTCAAACACCGTGAAGCTCCCTGAATAAAACGCGGACACAAGGAGTTTCGTGAGCAGACTTCTCTCCCAGGCAAGTTGCCATGAGCAGGACTGTCCTTTCTTCCTAGGATTGAGAAGGGGAGGAAACTCAGCTTTATTGAGCACCTACTATGCGCCAGCCCCTGTGCTTCGTGGTGTGCGTGGTGCCTGGCATACAGTAGGTGCTTAGTAAATGGTAGCTTACTGCTGTTATTTCATCAGAGCCTCGGATGCACTGATTGTAACACACGCTTTGTCTTCTGGACCGCTTAGAAAGAGGAAACACTGCCCTTCAAACCCTGACCCAGTCAAGGCATGGATGGCAGGGCACACTTCTGTCTTGAAGGTGCTTAAACGTGAAAAGCATGTTTCAGAGTGGATGGAAGGAGGGATTAGCCTCCCCAGTCAACAGATGGAAAGACTGAGGCCCAGAAAGGAGGGTAACTGGCCAGAGGGCCTTTTAGCCTCTCGCTGGTCTGTGATCAGAGGCTGAGGAGGGCTCAGTCTTGAGGCACACCTGCTGGGTATGCAGGGTTGCTCTGGGGATGGAGACCTGCCTCAGGTTCCCTGAAACGCTGCTGGTCTACCCTGATCTATGCAGCCTGGGGGCTCAGGGGTTCCCCACGGTGGAGACTTCATTCTCTGCAACCCCCCTCATTTGACCAAAGCCAGGCACATTGGGAGCATTTTCTTCAAAGCAAGCTTTAGAGATTATAGTCATTTTGAGGACTGGAGGCCTGCCCTCGGCCCCCATAGCTCCTTCACGCAATAATTCATTGCGGGAGGATTTTTCACAGACAGCAACTGGCCTTGGAAGGCAGCAAGGTCATGAATATGCATAGGCTCATCCTCATAAATGATGCATTTTCTTTACCGGGGCTTCCTGGGGAGGCCGAAGAGGGCTGGGAATGGTTCAGTCCTGTGTCGGAAGTCTTCCTCCCCAGGGCTTCTTATAAAGCACGTATTCCTGCCTGCCTCCCTCCCTCCCCATCGCAGTGAACTTGCAGGACGCCTCTCTAGCTCTATTAAAACACGGCACCTTGGTTTTCACAGAATCTGGAGTTTACTTAGCTGTTGCTTCTCCGATGACAGTGCTGGCGGGTCTGGAGGGGCCGTCGGGGTCAGAGCAGGCCTGCGCTCATCTGGGAGACTTGCTTCAGGTCCGCACATCTTCAAAGAAGTTTGACTTTACCGAGGCCCCCCCCCAAGCTGAGAAGCTGACGCCCAGATGTGTAATTTACCTGTCGTTTAAAGAGCTTATGCACCTCTGGATCAGAGTGCGCTCAGGCGCAGGTGGCCCCAGCATCACGTAACAAACGCTGGGCCAGGAGTCAGGGTAGGGCCCAGGTTCTAGCAGGGAGGGGAGGGAGCGGCTCTGCTTCCCCCAGCGCAGGGCCCCCTGCCTCGCTGGAGCCAGCCTTGTCCTCCCGCTGGTGATGGGGTGCACGCAGTGGGCACACGGGCAGTCAGGGTTGGGGTTCGAGGTGAGCTCTGCACAGCCTTCTTGGCTGAAGGTTGCTCCTCCCTGGGGTCCCTCCGTCCTCCTCCCCAGCTGCTGCCATAGGTGTCTACTTCCTGATCGCACTGACCTCACGGCTTTCCGACAGTTCGGCTGTTCCTTGCCAGCTACGCCTCTGCCGGCCTTGTGTGAATTCCTGGGCAGGGAGGTTTCTCTTCCTAGCGAATGTCCTGTGACTGCCAGCACCTTCCCTGCATCCATGGCCACCACGTGTGGCCACTTCACCCTTCCTTCATTTCAGCCTCCCAGCAGCCTGGGCAGGAATCCGGTGCATATCGTATGGACCAGGCCTCGGCCAGAGAGGGAAGGGCTTGTCCCGGTCAGCAGCTGGGATGTGGCACTGCAGGTCTGGAGGACGCCCGTCTACACTCAAGCACTGCTTCCAGCCCAGCCCAGCCTCAACCGTCTTCACGGGCAACAGGGCCCGGGCTATGCCCTCAAAACCACCATGATTGTTCACGGATCACGAGCTAAAGGGCTAGGGTTAAACCATTCCATTTTTTTAAAAAGTCAACTTCCAGGACTTCCCTGGTGGCACAGTGGTTAAGAATCCACCTGCCAATGCAGGAGACACGGGTTTGAGCCCTGGTCCAGGAAGATCCCACATACTGCGGAGCAACTAAGCCCGTGCGCCACAACTACTGAGCCTGCGCTCTAGAGCCCACGAGCCACAGCTACCGAAGCCCGCGCACCTAGAGCCCATGCTCCGCGACAAGAGAAGCCACCGCAATGAGAAGGTCGCGCACTGCAACGAAGAGTAGCCCCCGCTCAGCGCAGCTAGAGAAGCCCGCACGCGGCAACGAAGACCCAACGCAGCCAAATATAAAATAAATACAGAAATAAATGTATTTTTTAAAAAAAGTCAACTTCCAAATGTGTATAAGAAACAAAACCTCTGCATTAAACAGAGAAAAAGAAAACAAAATCCACTGCAGTATCTTCATTTGGAAACCCAGCATTGCCAGCCACGTGGGCCTCCTTTCTCTCCCCACCTGTCCTGAGCAGGGTTGCCACTCAAGCCAGCCATCAAATGGTATCTCCTGTTCCTTCCTCTCAGCGCTGTGGTAAGTTTCCCACACCGGTGCGTCATGTCCACAGTTACCGCTTTTAACGATGGCAGAGCATTACGCACAGGATCAGTCCTTGATGTTGGGCGTTACCGTGCAGGATTTTAAAAGTCACTGGTCACGGGAAATGACTTTCAGCCTTTTGTTGATTTAATCCCTGTGTCGCGTTGCCAAAGGAGGACCATCTATCGACCATCCCTCCTTCACGCCTCTAGTCTCCTGCAGCCTGAAACACATTTCTCTCCCCAGCCGCTGGTATTAATCTTGGCCTCAGCAAGCCAGCACCTACCCTGGGCTGACGGTCCCCGCGTGCGGCAACCCTGCTTTCATCTTAGGCTGTGCAAACAGTGTCTTGCTCAGCCAGTAAGTATAGAGTTGGGTTTCAAACACGGGTGCATCTCACCCAAGTGCCTCTGGTGCATGTTTCGCTCTCTGCTGTCCGAGGGCCACAGAGACGACCGAGGTTTGACCCTGGGGGAAGCCCAGGCAAGCAGGGAAAAAGAGAAACGGAGGAATCACAGATGGATCCACAAGTAATGCCATCCAAAGCTTGTAAAGTGCTTTCTCTTTTGGAAGAGCTTTATAATTGTTAACTCACTTAATCCTCACCACACCCCTAGGGGCACTAGTATTAACAGATGAGGAAACTGAGACTCAGAGAAGCTGAGTAACTTGGGCAGAGTCACACAGCTTTCAAGTGACAGAGTCAGGATTTGAGCTGTGGCTGTCTGGCTCCAGAGTCACCTTTCTCCTCTCAGCTCTGTAGGAGCCAAGTTCAATCCAGCTCTGTACCCGTACCATCGCCTGCACAGGGCCTCCCCAAAGGAGGTGCTGAATCAGTGTTTGCCCAGTGGAGGACTGTTTGCCAGACAGCACGCTTGTGGATAAGTTGGGAGGAAGCAGGCTGGCAGAGCCGTGGCGGGGGGGTGGGGATGTCAAACACAGACCAGAATGGATCACTGAGCCCACGGCAATCTAGCCAGGGCTCTCGTTGGGTGTCGTGAGACCTGGCTGCCCCTTCCCAGGTAGAGGAAAGTTGCTCAGCGTTTGTATTGGCGTCTGGATGGACACATGGAAGGTACGCTTATCAAATTCGTGGATGATACCGAGCCTGGGGCCAAGAGGTGGCCTGGGAGATCACAGAATGAGTATTCAAAATGACCATACCTGGGCTAGAATTGAGGGCAAAGTTAACATGAAATTTGAGGGTGACAAAATCCAGCCTGAGGAGTAACACGAATGGAAATGGGGGAACAGTTAGAGAAACACCGTGGAGGTAGAAATGACTCAGTGACCGAACAGATGTGGGGATGGGTCAGGAAAGGGACTTCACGTAAATTGACTCTGACGGTGAACCCAGCACCAGGTCGTGACCTTGACCTTCAGCATGTTCATATGAACCAGAAGGACAATAATGGCCCCTGTGCCCCTGGATTGTTTCTAAGTTTACTTCTTTTCATAAACTTCTTAATTGAAGTTGACCATTGCATACAGAAAAGTGCACAGATTGTGAGAACACAGCTTGAGTTTTCACAAAGTGAACACACACACATGTCACTAGCACCCTGATCAAGAGACAGAGCATTACAGCACCCGAATTCCCCTTGCACCCCTTCCAAGGTGAACACTACCGGACTTCTCACTCTCGATTAGCTTTGCTTGTTTTAGACATTATGCAAACGGAAATGCAAATGCTGGTGAAGATTTGGAGCCACTAGAACTCACGCCTGGTGCTGGTAGAGTGTAACTTGTAAGAAGCATTTTGGAAGACTGAGATTATCTGCTAAAGCTGAATGACATTCCTAGGTATGTATGCATGATGTACGTACATGTATATAAGTGTGTGTGTGTGTGTGTGTGTGTGTGTGTGTGTGAAGACAGACATAAATACATGCATTCACTACAAGACAAGAATGTTCACAGCAGCGATTTTGTGACAGCTTCAACTGCCCAGATGTTCGTCCACAATAAAATCGATCACACACTGCTACTCAGCAATGAGAAGGAAAGAAGGATGGACAACAGGAAGGACCTCAGAGGCAGACCCCCAGGCGCACCCACAGCGAGGTGCCCTGGGTCATTCTGAGGAAGCCCCAAGGCCACCCCGGGAAGCGCTTAGAGCAGTGCCTGGCAGCCACCGCGTGCCTGGGGCACGGAGCTGGTGTCCTGGACATGACTCTCGTGCCTGGGATTTCTCTCTGGATCCTCCACTAAGCTGTACAGATGTTTCCATTGATTTTAGCATTTACCATTCACATTCCTTAGCCTCTTGGAGCCTCGGCACGGCTGCACAACACACACGAGCATGGCTAGTGACATGGGGGGGCCTCTCAGGGCAGTGGGGGACACCAGAGGGCCCGAGACGTCACTGCCTGCCCTTCACACAAATCTGCCAAGTGGGAGGGGCCGGGCCGAAGGAGGCTTTGGCTCCAGGAGGTTGCTAACCGTGGAGACCCTCCTGGAAGGCAGGGTTTGGGTGTTGGGGCTGCCCTTCACGCGGTGCTAACATCACAGGTCAGCTGAAGGCCTCAGGTGCCTCCTCCAGGTGGGGACGGCCTACGGCAGGGCGAGGAGAGCCCAGGGCATTAGTCAGGGTTCTCTGGAGAAACAGAACCAATAGGACAGAGAGAGAGAGAAGTAAGAGGAGATTGGCTGAGCCGATTCCTATCATAAATCTTGCAGATGGCAGATCACGGGAGGCCGAGAAATCTTGTGATCTGCCCCCTGCAAGCTTCAGAACCAGGAGAGCTGGGGGTGTCATTCAGTCCCAGCCCAGAGGCCTGAGAACGGGTGGCCAGGAAGTCCCGTTAGGTGTCAGTCCCAGGCTGAATCAGGAACTCTGAGGTCCACCGGCAGAGAAGATGGCTGTCCCAGCTCAAGAGGAGAAAATGAGCAGCCCCTTCCTCCACTTTTTGTCCTGTTCAGGCCCTCTGTGGATTGGGTGGTATCCATGTGCACGGGGAAGGCCAACTCCTTTTGTTTTTTATTCAAGTATAGTTGATTTACAATGTTGGGTTAGTTTCGGGTGTCCAGCAAAGTGATTCAGTTATACATATATATTCTTTTTCAGATTCTTTTCCATTACAGGCTATTAAAAGATATTGAATTTAGTTCCCTGTGCTATACAGTAGGTCCTTGTTGTTTATCTGTTTTATATATAGTAGTGTGTGTGTATACGTAAATCCTGAACTCCTAACTTATCCCTCCCAAGGCCAACATCTTTTTTATTTATTTCTGGCTGCGTTGTGTCTTCGTTGCTGCATGCGGGCTTTCTCTAGTGGTGGTGAGCCGGGGCTACTCTTCATTGAGGGGCACGGGCTTCTCATTGCGGTGGCTTCAGTAGTTGTGGCACGAGGGCTTAGTTGCTCCACAGCACGTGGGATCTTCCCGGACCAGGGCTCGAATCCGTGTCCCCTGCGTCGGCAGGCGGATTCTTAACCACTGTGCCACCAGGGAAGTCCCAAGTCCAACTTCTTTACTCAAATACTCCTCCAGAAACACCCTCACGGATACACTCAGAGATGACGTTTCACCAGCGATCTGGGCACACTTATCCTTGTCACGCTGACACAGAAATTGAACCATCACACCCACGAAGGTGTGGAGGAATGAGGCTAAAGAGTGACGCTGTAAATGGTCCCCTTAGTGTGTCACTCCCTTGGTTGAAAGAAATGACATCTTTGGCAAAAATTAAAAAACACTTATTAAAAGACGCACTGACAGATGTTAGGCGATAGAGTTTAACGCAGACAATGACTGACACCTACTACGTGTCCAGCCACACGGTGTAAAAATCAATGAGCCATTGCTGTGGATGTAAGGTGGGTTCCCCAGAGCCGTGCTCCCAGGAGAAACCGGGATAGGAGAGGGAGAAGCAGGGCAGGGAAGGGGAAACGGCCATACTAGGTGGGACTGCATCCTGCAGGGCTCTGCAGGCTGCACGGCCCCTCAGAGTCTGCCCCTACCTGAGGTCAGGGGCTGGCCTATCCCACTGGCTCACCGGGCAGTTGTTGGCTAAGAGCCATGGTGGGGGGCAGGGTGGAAGATGGGTGACAAACCCCTCTTCACCTGGAAGGACTTGGTGAAATCCAGATTCCTGAGCCCACCCCCCAAGATTCTGATTTGCTGGGTGGATAGTTTGCATTTCTAGCCAGCTCCCAGGTGCTGTTGATGCCGCTGGTCGGAAGTTCATGCCTTGAGTCCCAAGGCATTGCATCCTGCTTTCAAGGGCTGCAGACTAGGGGGGCACAGGGGCCTGTACACAGATGGGGGGATAATGAAGGCCCTGGAAGGGCAAGGCAGGCTTTCTGCAAGAGACACCTGAGGCGCAGTGGGAAGGAAGGAAGGAGGTGGCCGACCAAGTCAGGAGTGAGAGAGGCAGCCACCAGCCTCTCAGTTCAGGAATAGAACAGAGGAAGCAGGGTGGGCCGCACATGTCCGCAGCACCATCCATGCTTGGTGAAACATGGACTAAAGTGCCAGCAGTATAGATCCAGGTCGGAGTTCAGGGACACCAACCACTGCCTTGCCCATTCCTCGATTGGTTTTTATTTTTAATTGTGATAAAACACATGTAACAGAAAATTTACCATCTTAAGCATTTTGAAGTGTGCATTTCAGTAGCACGCTCACATTGTTGTACAGCCATCACCACCATCCATCCCCAGAGCTCTCCCTCGTGCAAAACACCGACTCTATACCCTTGAAACATTAACTCTGAATTCCACACCCCTCGGCAGCCCCTGGCAACCACCGTTCTACTTTTTGCCTCTATGAATTTGATTCCTCTAGGAACCTCATATAGGTGGACTCTATATAGTGTTTGTCTTTTTGTGACTGTCTCTTAGCATAATGTCCTCAAGATTCATCCACGGTGTAGAACACGTCAGAATTTCCTTCCTTTTTAAGGCTGAATAATATTCCATTTCATGGTGTACCATATATATATTTTTTATCCATTCATCTGCCAACGGACACTTGGGTTGTTTCTCTCCTTTGGCTATCATGAAAAATGCTGCTATAAACATGGGTGTACAAATACCTGTTCAAGCCCTTGCTTTCATTTGTTTTGAATGTATAGCCAGAAGTGGAATTGCTGGATCATATGGTAATTCTATTTTGACTTTTTTTTTTTAAATAAATTTATTTATTTATTTGTTTTTTTATTTTTGGCTGTGTTGGGTCTTTGTTCTGTGCGCGGGCTTCTCGTTGTCGTGGCTTCTCTTGTTGCCGAGCACGGGCTCTAGAGCGCAGGCTCAGTAGTCATGGCACACGGGCTTCGTTGCTCCAAGGCATGTGGGAATCTTCCCGGGCCAGGGATCGAACCCGTGTCCCCTGCATTGGCAGGCAGATTCCCACCCACTGTGCCACCAGGGAAGGCTCTATTTTGACTTTTTTGAGGAACTCAGTTGGTATTTTTTATCACACATAGATTTACTGTGAATTTTAGGGAGGCTTACCAAGAACAGGATAAGCCAGTCATTACGTTCAGACAATATTTAATGTTTGGTCATCCTTCTGGACTTAAAAACCAGGCTTGGCCTCTTCACCATTGAAATTCTATTGGACAATGTTAAATACCCACCCAAATCAACATCAATAATTTGTTCCACTTGGCAAGGAAAAATGTTTAACGTTTAATGAAGCCAGCACATGACCACAATCCCATGGTGCCGAGCAGCAGCCATACTAATAAACGGCCGGTGCTTTTCTTACAAAAAGGAGAGAAGACCAGTGTTCACCCGGAGAAGTCGTTCTGTCGCTAATGGAGTGAGGCTGGCCTTCAAGTTTCTGTAGGAAGCGAAGTGCAATCCATCATTCTGGAGTGTTTGCTTTGAAAATACGGCATGTCCACTGGGAGTCATGGTTTTCCAAAGGTCCTTTCGCTGGTTCTGCTGATTCATATTCCCATAATATTTCCCCATCACCATGGTGACTGTGTGAGAACAAGGCATAGGGAGAAACTTCAGGATTTACTTCTTATTTCACAGAACTGAGATTAGACTTCTGCTGAAGAGTGGGCTACGTGTTTTATATTTTAAAGAGGAGAGTTAGGTCCCACGAAGCAGAGTTTACTCTAGCCAAGAGAGCGCGGGGGTCAGGGAATGAGACCAGCTGGGCCACTGGCCCTGGTTCTGCCGCTTTCTAGCTGTTGACCTTGGGCAATGCTCTTTACTTGGTTCCTCTCTCTGCAAAATGAGAATGGCAAATGGGAACTTAGGATTCTCTATAGGATTGATTGAAAAAATTCAAGACACTGAGAAATTGTAATAACTTATTACAAAAAAAAAAAATCACGAACAAAATACAAAACCTCTACTTAGTGCAGGCCAAGGTGCTGTTGCAGGTGGTTTTATCTTGCGTTACAGTCGATGGCATTCCTTATGGTGTCTCCAGCCCCCCATTCACACACACACACACACACACACACACACACACACACACACACACACAAACACACACACAATCTGGGACCCCCTAGAGGCAGGAACTTTGCTTTGCCTTTACCCAGAACCCTCCACTTTGCAGAGCAGGTGATTTGACTTAGTGGGGGCCTCAAGAAATGCTTGAACTGAATTCCACTTTGCATCTAGCAAATGCTTGCCAAGTTCCATCTGCACCAGGCTGTGGGGCATAGAGATAATTCGGGGGAGGGGGCTGAGTCCCCCTGATTCTAAGATCTGTCTGTGATTTCACAGCAGCTTCTCCTGGGGGTGGGGAACAGGGGAGAAGCTCTCCTACACAAAAGGTATGCACTGAACATTAAGAGCCAGCCTTATTTCGGAAAGCTTCAAAAGCAAAAAGGTTGGTCTTAGAGTTGAGAAAACAGGGTCATTACGATGGCACGTGTTAAGGGGACTTCTCAGGAGGATGTCCTGTCGGCAGAAGTGACCCAGAGTGGGGAAAGATCTGTTCTGCCTGGCGAGGTGAGGGCTAAGAGAGTCTCCCAGGGCAGCCGTGTGAGCCGGAGGGTTAAGTCTGAGCTGGGAGGGTGAAGGCTGTGGAGCTCCCTGAGCTGCCACAGAGAAAGAGATTTTGGAAGAAATCTGGAAGAACGTGGGCAAAGGCACAGAAAAGCCTGATGCAACTCAAGGAACCATCAGTAATTCCACGGGGCTGGAGCACAGAAAAGGGAGGAGGTGGAGAGAAGGCAGACGGGGCGCCACGTGGAGAACCGCCACGTGCACTGTAGCATTTGATTCACGGGCGCAAGGAGAATCCCTGCCCGGACGCGCCAGAACAGCTGGCCAAAGGCAAAGACTTAGAACTTCACTGGCCAGAGCCCCCAGAGTAGGTGTGTCTTTTTGTCATGAGTTTGGGGCTCCAGGGTGACCCAAACTGGCATTGGTTGGTCGTTTTGACGTGGACTCAAGGTAGCCAGGAAGCACAGACCCCTCCAGCCACAAGGGGAAGCCACCGGAGGCTCCCTTTCTGGTCCTCCTTTCTCAGCCAGCCCCCGGAGTCTCCATTTGCCAGCTACTTGCCTGAGAAGCAGAAAAGGGAACAGCATTAATCATCTCTTTTGGCAAGTCAGGCTGGCAGGGGTTTTGCAGCATTGCTGGACACTTGGGGAGCCGGAGGGTGTTAGCGTGCAGGCAGCAAGGCCTGCTCTGCAGATGGCATCCTGGTCCCCTGTGGGGACACGTGACCCAGGTTGAGGTCTTCCTGTGGGCAGAACTCATCCCTGAGATGCCAAGAAAAGTACCGACAAAAAGGGCATGGCCCTGGCTCCAGGGTCCCCGTGGTGGGCACCAGCAGGAGAAGGCCCTCTGGAGCGCGTGCAGGAGGCAACCCCTGTGGAAGTCAGAGCCAGAAGTTCCACAGGGTCGTCTTCAGCAGGCAGTAACCTTGGCCTCCCTGGCAGTGGGCAGGGAAACAAGTGTCTTCTCATTTGTGGGCATCCCTTTCTTCCCCTAGACGTACATCTAATGCAGACAGTCCGAGGTTCCTTAGTTTATGTGGTCCATCTTATTTCACTCCTTTTGGGGCCTCCCGGATAGTAAAGGGGATGCTAATTGTTTACATGTCTCCACACAACCCATCCCCATCCTTTAAGCCGTCAGTCTGGACCGGGGACAGGGAATATGTGTGTCAGCACTTGGACAAGTGTCACGATGTCCTCTAGACGTTCCTGCCGCTGATGCTCAGGTTTTCTCAGGACATTACACTGGGGACCCTCAATTTAAGTGTAGGGAAAATTCCTCCCAGGCTGCGTCTCCCACATGCAGCCAGCCAAGGAGGGGGAGATGTGCACTTCATTTTGTTGCTGCCTCTCTTTCTCCCTTTGCCTGGGAATGGAAATGGGGCTCAGCTTGATCTAGTGCCTGTAGACCCCTCCAGCCACATTTGCCACCAGCCCCTCCTATTCCCTCCAAGTTCCAGCCACCTGACATCCATAAACACCACACACAAACTTTCCCCCCTCCTCACCTTTGCTCATCCTCTTCCATTTCTCTCTTGTCCACCCTGTTCTGATGGCTGTACCATTATTCTCCACTTTCCTCAAAAGTAAAGGAACTACCTTCTCTGTCCTCCTATGGTCATTTTGTAAGAGTCAGAGCTGATTCAAATCCCAGTTCTGACACGAACCCAGTAATTTTACCTCCCTGGACCTCAGTTTCCCCATCTGTACAATGGGGATGATAATACACCTGGACAAGTGACAAGAATTATATAACTATGTAAGGTGCTGAGCACAGGGCCTGGCTTATGGTGGATACTCAGGAAACATTAATCCCTTCCCTTTCCTAGCCTTCCTTATAGCAATTTCCAAT
Organism: Neophocaena asiaeorientalis asiaeorientalis; assembly: GCF_003031525.2. Lineage (NCBI taxonomy): Eukaryota > Metazoa > Chordata > Mammalia > Artiodactyla > Phocoenidae > Neophocaena > Neophocaena asiaeorientalis. Next base: position 5,942,982 of record NW_020172178.1, read on the forward strand.
TATATTATCATGATCTGTGCCTGCCTCCCCCACTAGATATTGAATTTTAAGGGTCTGTGGTTCAGTCCTCTGTGTTTGCCTTGGCAGAGTGATTTTCAAACTTATTTTTCAAGAAATGATTCATAGTAAGTAATACACTTTACAGCGTAACCTGTACATATAAATATCAGGTCAGGGTGTGTCGGAATCCTCTTTGTCATTACTGATTTTGCTGTTGCTGTTGTTCCAACTGTTCTATCAGTCGCTGAGAGGAGGGTGATACAGTCTCTTAGCATGATTGTGGAATTGTCTATTTCTCCCCTTTAAAGCTGTCAGGTTTATTTTTTGAGGCTCTACCATTTGGCACATAAACATTTATTATTGTTACGTCTTCCTGATGAAGACGTGCTGAACTTTAAATCATTACGAAGCGTTTCTCTTTAGCTTTAGTAATATTCTTTGTCCTGAAGTCTGTTTTCCGTGATATTAATAGAACCGCTCCAACCTTTTCATACTGACTGCTTACATGTTACATCTTTTTCTATCCATTTACTTTCAGTCTACACATGTCTTTATCTTTAAAGTGAGTCTCTTGTAGACAGCATATAGTTGGGTCTTACTCGTTTCTCCGTTCCGGTAATCTCTGCCTTCTAACTAGAATGTTTAGCCCAATAAGATTTAATGTAATTATTGGCTTAGTTGGATATTTTCCCACAGACTGGGGGGCGATAGTTCAGAGGTAATGAGAGCGACGGGGAGCGGCAGATGAAGCTTCGCTCGCTCGCCTGTCGCTCACCTCCTGCTGTGCGGCCCAGTTCCTAAAAGGCTGCAGACTGATACCGGTCCACAGCCCAGGGGTGCGGGACCCCTGCTTTACACTACAGTTGCAAAATGTATTATATCTATAACTATTATAAATCCCACAAGACAGTGTTATAATTTTTGCTTCAGAAAGTTACATGTAATTTTTTTAATTAAGAAGAAAAATCGTTTTCTATATTTACCCAAATATTTACTATTTCTATTTACTATTTATTCATTCATGAATATCCGAATTTCCCACCTGCATCATTTCTCTTCAACTGAAGAACTTCCTTTAGCATTTTTTATAATGCAGGTCTGGTGGTGATGAATTACCAAAGTTTCCTTTATTTTAAAATGTCTTTATTTCATCCGTTCTTGAAAGGTATTTTTGCTGAATATAGAATTCTGGGTTGATGGTACTTTTTTCTTTCAGCACTTTAAAGATGTTATTCCACTATACTCTGACTCCGTGGTTTCCGATGAGATGTCTGCAGCCATTCAAACCATTGATCCCCTGTATGAAATGCATGGCTTTTCTCTCTCTGATTTCAAAGTTTTGACTTTATGTTTGGTTTTCAGCAGTTTGATTCCGACGTGCCTAAGGCATAGTTTTCTTCATTTACTCTATTCAGATTTTGCTGAACTTCTTAAAACTATAACGTATGTTTTTGTCCAACGGTGGGAAGTTTTTGGCTATCATTTCTTCAAATACTTTTCCTGCCCCATTCTCTCTTTCCTGTCCTCTGGGACTTTTAGACTTTGATATGGTTTTATATGTCCTTGAGGCTCTGTTAATTTTATTCTATTATGTTTTTTCTCTCTCTCTTTTTCAGATTGGAAATTTTTTATTCATCTCCCTTCAAGTTTACTGATTTTTTCAGTCTGTCATTCCATTCTCATCCTGAGTCCATCCCATGACTTTTTTTCATTTTAAATTCTGTAGTTCTCAGTTCTGAAATTTTCATTTGATTCATTTTAAAGTATGTAATTCAGTGGGGTTTTTTTTTTTGTACGTTCACAAAGTTGTGCAATCATCACCACTATACATTCCAAAACACTGCATTACACCCAAAAGAAATCTAGTACCCATTAGCAATCAATCCCCATATTCCCTTCTTCTCAGCTGCTGGCGATATCTAGTCTAATTTCTGTCTTTATAGATTTTCCTCCTCTGGAAGTTTTCTGTTAATGGAATCATACAATATGTGGTCTATATGACTGACGTCTTTCACTTATTGTTTTCAAGGTTCATCCATGTTGCAGCATGTATGAGTAACTCATTCCTTTTTACGGCTGAAAAATAGTCCATTGTGTGGTTGAACCACAGTTTGTTTACTCATTCATTAGTTGATAGACATTCGGCTATTTTCCACTTTTGGCTGTCATGAATAATGCTGCCAAGTGGTTCATTCTTATGTATTATACCTCTTGACTGAGATGTCATATATTTTTATTAGGATGTATTTTTCTTTACCTCACTGAGTATTATAATAGCTGCTTAAATTTCTTGCCTATAATTCCAATATCTGGGTTGCCTTAGGATTGGTATCTATTGATTGACTTTATTGAAAATGGCTCTTCATGTGTAGAGTAATTTTGGATTGTATCCTGGACATTGTGAATGCTGTGTTGCGGAAACTGATTCAGTGATATTGTTTTGTAGAACGTTGATGTTTTTGTTTCATTAGGCAATTAACTTGGCTGGACTCGAACTTTATACTCTATGACGCTTGTGGTAGGTGGGAGCTCAGACTGCTTTGATGGGCCAGGCACGTGTTTGGGGCTCAGCCAGAGACTTGGGCAGGGTTTACACACAAAATCTGGATTTTTCTTCTCCGGCTTTCTGCGTCGTGGGGTTCCTTCCCACTCTCCGGTGACCCTGGTTGTCTAAGTCTCCTTCTCTTGGTCCCTCTGTCCACAGGGACAACAGGCCTCCTACTAGAATTTAGCTACCTCATGCCCCATCACAAATGTGGCTGCCCTCGGGGCAAACCCACAAAAATAAGAAACTTGCCCCATGTGGGTTGCTCCTTCTAGGCTTTGATGCTGCTCTAAAACACGTCTACTTATGATTACCCTCTAGGGCCCTGTTGTTTTTGGTTATATTGTCCATAGTTTGTAGATTTGTATATGGTGTCTGCAGGAAGGTTGGTTTGTGAGCAATTTACTCCTCCATACAGAAGCAGAATATATACACGTATTTTTAAATATTTGAATATTTGAATTTATATATACTTGAAACAAAAGGCTCATGAATCAATACTTACCTACTACATGTCTGCATATGATATACTCCTATCATTTCTGTTCTATTCCACAGTCTTTCAGTTAAAAAAGGCTGGTCTAAATGTAAACTAGATAGCTAGTGGGAAGCAGCCACATAGCACAGGGAGATCAACTCGGTGCTTTGTGACCACCTAGAGGGGTGGCATAGGGAGGGTGGGAGGGAGACGCAAGAGGGAGGAGATATGGGGATATATGTATAGCTGGTTCACTTTGTTATAAAGCAGAAACTAACACACCACTGTAAAGCAATTATACTTAAAGATGTTAAGAAAGAAAGAAAGAAAGATTTAAAAAAACGCTAAAAAAATAAAAAAGGCTGGTCTCAGTCCTCTGCTAAATTGATTTGACCCACTGTGCTCTAACGCCTGCCAGACAAGGAGCAGGTGCTCTTACCGTACAAGGAGCAGGTGCTCTTACCGTACAAGGAGCAGGTGCTCTTACCGTACAAGCTCATTGGATGAATAAAACACAAGAGCATCTCAATCCCCTGCACAAGATTTAGAAGCTTTGCATCCTGAACATACTATGAGCGTGGTGGTCATGATGTCCCCACAGATGGGGTGCACATCTGCGTCCCCTCCCCCTCCCACCCCTCTGGGGTTACTGTGACCAAAGCCCGCAGTAAGAGTCCTTCAGGACCCAGGACTCCCTGCTAAATGGGATTCACAGACTTCATACATCTCTGGCCATCCAGGACAGAAACATAAGGCTGCCCACTTTTTATTTTGTTAAATAAGGATATTTAAAAATTATGACCATCTGGGGGTTCCCTGGTGGGCTGGTGGTTAGGATTCTGGGCTTTCACTGCCGTGGCCTGGGTTCAATCCCTGGTTGGGAAACTGAGATCCAGCAAGCCGCGTGGCATGACCAAAATAAATAAATAAAGACCATCTATACTGGCCATCATTTCATAAACCAAAGGTTACAAAAATGCCAGATGGACAATCGCAGAATAAGGCCAAGTCCTGAAATTAAATTCACTTCCTGCCATGGAAACCTCACTCCCAACCTTTGTCACCATTCCACGGATAGGTGTTTGGGAGTCTTCGATACAGCCGGGACCATGGGAGACCTGGGTTGGGAGGACACCAGAAGGTCTTGGAACCCACCTCCTTCCTGTGTCGGCCAGAGAGGGGTGGGCATTCGCCCAGGGTCCCACACCTGGGAGAGAACAAATGTTTTCCAGTCTTTGCACAGGTAATTCTCCACTGAAATTCCAAGTCACTCTGACTGCGAAGACACAGGCACTTGTTCCCGGATTCCCTCTCTGCTCCATAGACTCCCCAGGCCACAGAGCTCATTTCATTAACCGCAGCTGGTTCCCTGGGGTGGCCTCCTCCGCCCTACTTGCCATCACCCAGATATGCAGAAAACAGAGGTGGATGGGAAGAGGAACCAGCCGGACCGAGGTGGGCACTGCTCCCTGTCACACACTCCGCCCTTCTTCCCGGAGCAGCACAGAGACCCGGAGATGCATTGGTGCCCACATAATGGAGGCCTCCTCCTGTCTTCTTGGAAATCACCAGCCCGTCTTGCTTAACAACCACGAGAGAAGTCAGCTGCGAACCTCTGCTCATAAGGCTGGTCTGTGACTCCCCATCTCCCTTGGAGGAGGGGCAGCAAGCTGCTCACACAGGGGGAACTGGCCTGGTGTCTCTTCCGCACGACGACAGAGGCTGCGTGAGCATCTCCCCCACTCCCACTCTCAGGCTGTCCTACTGAGGGGCTGGGGAACTGGGCCTCTGAACTGCACTTGGGGGTGGGCCATGGAAGAGTCCTCTGCAGGGTTCAAGGGGAGATTGGG
>NW_020172178.1:5947981-5985899 GCF_003031525.2 Neophocaena asiaeorientalis asiaeorientalis
AGGGTGGGATTCTAGGGGTGGGGGGCTTTTCCTGGCTCTCCGAGATAGCCGTGCAAGGGTGGCCTTGTGATATCTGCATGAACTTATCCACGCTCCTCGCCGTGACCTTCTCAGGCATCTTTGGGGCCAGGCAGGGCGCAGCGTCAGCAGGCACACCTGGGCCTGGCCATGGCAGCTGTTGGAAGATTCAAATATTTCTGTGGAGCTCAGTATTTCTGCAGTGTTTTCCCACCCCTCCTCCGCCGCCGAATGCGCCCTTTCCTCCTGCCACCCAGCCTCCTCTTCTGGGACCCCCTCAGACCTCCTGTGTCCAGCAGTGGAAGGGCTCCTGCCTTGCACGTCGGGGCACCTCCAGGCTCCTGTTCCTGGTCATATAGTTTGTTGCATATTTTAAATAACTCCTTTGGGGTCTGAGGCACGATAGGTGTTCAGCTGCACGCCCGAGGCGGATTTGCAGCCATGGGCACATGCCTTGCCTGCTTGTGGGTGTGACCCAGGGATGTCAGTCTTGCACACGGCTGGCCAGCAAGCAGAGGGGTAGGGAGCTGTCTGGTTGCAGCCATGAGAAGCCCTGGGTTGGGGAGAAAGCTGAAGGGAGGAGGGCTGGGAAGAGGGGGTACATTGCCAACCTCTCCCCTGAATGGGAAAGAAAGTTGAGAGTGAAAATTTTAATTGCAGATCTCACTGACAGCTTGACTTGAAGGGAAAAGATGAGCTAAATTTAACCTAGCCAGTTAAAGAAGCCAAAAATGCAGTTTACTAATTAGCTTAAAATGGAAACTAGTCCAATGATCATAAAGAGCTTTGCTGGTTACAAAATACCAAAAAATAAAAAAGGTTGTTCCTCTCTTCGTACTGACACACACTTTACATTTAATACTGTTAATTAGGAATGCAGCTTCCTGGCACACTGCCCGAGACACAGAGGCAGGGCGCCACAGCCTCCTTGAAAAGTTACAGGAACCCATGTTTCCACGTCAAATCTATTTTCTACATGCAGAGCCTCGGGAGGGAGGGAATCTGTTCTCGGGGCGTGCAGAGCCCACGGGGTGGACCAGGCAAGGTCTCGAGGGGCCAGGCTCTCCCTGGACAGTACCAGGTTCAGAGGAGGGAGGAGGGGTCCCCAAAGCAGGTGCCATGTGAGTAGACGGCATTTGATGAACCTTGAGAGATGATGAATTGGAGAATAGGGAGTATATTAATCAGCTCGGGCTGCCATAACAACATACTGCAGACTGGGTGGCTTAAACGTCAGACATTTCTTTTCTCACAGTTCTGGAGGCTGGAAGTCCAAGATCAAGGTGCCTGCAAGCTAGGTTTCCGGGGAGGACTCTCTCCTGGCTCGAGGATGTGTCCTCACGTGGAGGGTACGGAAAGCCTTGAGGCTCCTCTTGCTAGGAGGACACCAATCCTATCAGAGTAGGGCCTCATGACCCTCTTTAACCTTCATTACCTCTTCATAGGCTCTGTCTCCAAATACAGTCACATTGGGGGTTAGGGCTGCAACACAGAAATGTCAGGGGGACACAGTTCAGTCTATAACACGGAGCAACAGGAAGGGACAGCACAGAGTCTGAGATGGGGTAGAGTAGGGGTGTATCCAGAGAACAGCAAACGGTCCATTTCACAGGCTAGTAAGCCAAGGCCTGAACACGTGTGATAGATCCCACACTGGGAAGGATGGCCTGGCCCCTGGCTCTTCATTTAGCAGGCAGTGGGGAGCCACGGGGGACCTTTGAGCTGAGCAGTGATAGGATTAGAGCTGCACTTTAGCAGGCCAATCTGGCCACCACGTGGAAAAGATGTTTTCGCCACTCCGGGATGTATTTTGCCTGATACGATTTTTGTACCAACTGGAAAGGCATGCCTAATACACGAGTGTAACTTATTACCCTCTACTGTTTCCTCATAATGGCAGTCTTGGGAGAGCAGCAAGGACTTTGAATAAAACATTCTGTAGACTCATCCAGGACATTATAAATAGTCATAGCACAAAAGTAACATTTGGAAGAAAGAGCACTTTCACAGCAAATTTTCATGACACAGTTCATGTGTATAGTTTTCCAACTAAAACAGATGGTTTTTCCAAATGATGGCTATCTTTTAAGAATATTTTCTTGCTTCTCTAATTTGATGCAATAAAATGTCCTACAGGCAAAAATGAAATCTTAGCAGGTAACGTATCCGTTCGTATATTAAATATATAGAAGAGGCTCTCCTCTGTACCCATATCAATGAAGCTGAAAGGAAGCAAGTATATCTGTTATAAAGGAGGGAATTAAGAACCTGTGAACTTAATTCATGCAGAATCTCAGTGATGTACAGCTGAACACATTACCATCCCATTTATTGGATATGGTTTGTTTTTAATCACTAAATGACATCATTAAGAATGCACATAATAATGCAATTAAGGACCACAGCTCAGTGAATGGAATATAGATGAATTCTCATTTGTTGTCATTAGTAATATTGGTCATAAATGAATTCCCCTCTTGCCAAATGGCAATAATGTCACCCATAAATTTGTTCTCAAATTACCTTTCCTGCTGCCACATCTATTTCTCACCAGAGTGGCCAATATACGAAAATATCAGTTTACACATATATTATGCAGGGTTTTTTTTTCCCAAAAGATTTAAATAGCAAGCTCCAGCCATACATCTTCCCAAGACTTCAACTGATTTACAAATGTAGAATTTAGAGTTCTTCAGAAACCCAACTTATATGCAAAACAAAGTGAAAAGGCACATAAATCTTTAACCTCCTCTAAGTTTTTCTTATAAAAAGGGAAGGTCCTTTAGCAGCAAGAATTGAGTCTTTATCTGGCATGGCACCTGACCTTCAGAAGAAGCCTCACATTAAAAAAACCAAAAAAAAAGAGAAGGCTCACAGCAAACGTCTGTAGAATGAATAAACCAACAAACAAATGAACTAAAGAGCAAATAAACATAAGACACTTTTACCCTATTGGGTTAATGCCAAAATGTTCCAAAGCCAAGGAATAAATTGTATATTTGAATAGCAAAGAAACAAAAAACAAAATCCCAAAACACATTTCTTTGATTGAATGAATAAATGAAGGCCTTGATAAAAAATAAATTAAAATAAAAAGACGATTTTGCATGAAAAAGGAGCAAATAAACAAATTGAAGTTCGAGAAGTTAGATTAAAATGTGCATATTATTTTTTTTTTTTTTTTTTTTTTTTTTTTTTTGGGTATGTGTATATTATTTTAAACTTAACTTAAATTTATTAAAGTCATATGGCACATATTTTTAAAAATCAAGCAGTTCTACAAGGCTTAATACAAAAAAAAAAAAAAGAGAAAGACAGAGCAGTTACCTTCCCTCATTCCCTATGCCATCCCCACATTTCCACTTCCCAGAAGCAACTTCCTTCCAAATATTTTATCTATTCCTTTTGGAATGCATTTATCTTTCTTGAAATAACAGGGGTATAGTGATGCTTTCTGATTTTTCCAGGTTCAGGAATCTGTTAAATTCCCACCCTGGAAGATGAAGACCTAGTTCTCTTTCCCATCACTCACTGTACACCCACACATGCACGCACACTTCTCCCTGTCTTTCCAATATAGTTATGTCATAATTTTTTAATTTGATCGTTATATGCTTGTATTATTAGGACTATTGAATGCTATTCATGGTTAAGCCATATAGTAATTGATTGCGTTTCCTTTCTTGTACAATTTTTTTTTTTCCTGGAGTGGGTAACTGTCTTCTGTTTTCTTTGTACCTATTACTAAGTCATCCCCAAATACTCTGGCTCATGTGTAAATCTTGCAATAGTTTCCAGTTCCATCTTCTTGGCAGCCTTTCTCCAGAGACTGTCCTCTGGCTGCAACCTGACTGGCTGCCCACTAACACAGTTATTACTGTCCATTGCACAACTGATGTCTCGGGAGCTCTCAACCCATTTTCATGGGGATTCCTTTCTCCTCTGTCCTGGGTTCCTCGTTTCTTGGATCTCACGTCTTCTTCCTTGGTGACTCCCTCATTTTGGTAGAGCACAACCTGCAGTAGTTTCTTGAGAAACGGAGCCCATGAGAGCTAAGTTTTTGAGAACTTGTGTGACCGAAAATATCTTTATTCTACTCACACACTTGATTGGATGGTTTGTCTGTAATTATAGGTTGAAATTAAGTTCCCCACCAAAATTTACTTTTTTGCATTTCCTTATTGTTTTCTAGCTTCTTTCATCACCATTGAGAAATCCAGTTTCATTGTAATTCTTAATCTTTTGTCTGAGACCTGTTGTTTTCTCTCTGCAAGCTTTTTGAACATTTCCCTTGTCTCCAGTGTTGTAATATGTCACAGGGATATAAATTTTCGTGTTTGGTTGTCTCGCCATTGTACTGAGCACTTAGCAGGCTCTTTCAATGCAGGAATTCATGTCCCTTTGTCCTGGAAGTTTTTCTTGAATTATTTATTTGCTGATTTCCCTCCATTTTCTTCACTTTCTCTTTCTGAAACTCCTTTTATTCAGACATTGAACTTCCCAATATGATTATTGAATTTTTTCTCCTATATCCCATATTGCTTTGTCTTTTTATTCTATTTTTCAGGGAGATTTCCTTAACTCTATTTTATTTTATTTTTCAATTTTTTAAATTGACGTATAGGTGATTTACAATGTCATGTTAGTTTCAGGTGTACAGCACAGTGATTAAGTTATATATATATGTGTATATATATGTGTATATATATGTGTATATATATGTGTACATATATGTGTATATATATGTGTATATATATGTGTATATATGTGTATATATATGTATATATATATATATTCTTTTTCAGATTCTTTTCCCTTATAGGTTATTACAAAATATTGAGTATAGTTCCTTGTGCTATACAGTAGGTCCTTGTTGATTATCTACTTTATATACAGTAATGTGTCTATCTTAACTCTATTTTATACTCTTCTGTGGAGATTTTATTTCTACCATCATACTTTTAATTTCCAAATACTCATTTTTAATTAATTAATTTTTATTGGAGTATAGTTGATTTACAATGTGACAGTTTCTGCTGTACAGCAAAGTGACTCAGTTATACGTATGCATATATCCACTCGTTTTTAGCTTCTATTCCCATATAGGTCATTACAGAGTACTGAGTAGAGTTCCCTGTGCTATACAGTCGGTTCTTATTAGTTATCTGTTTTATCTGCTTTAGGGTGTATATGTCAATCCCAATCTCCCAATTTATCCCCCCCAACTTTTTCCCCCCTGGTAACCATAAGTTTGTTTTCTACATTTGTCAAATACTCATTTTTATCATCTAACTTTAGTATCTTGTCCTTGTTTTGTGGCTACAATAACATCAGCCTCTGAGGATGTTGATGATCTTTTTGTATCCTTCTGTTCTCTGTTTCCTCATATTTCCCTGCCCTTTTTTCCTTTTATATTTTTTCAACTGTTTAGAGATCCTTGGCTCTCCATTCAAATTTTAGAGACGAACATTCAAAAGCTGCATGAAGCTCTGAGTCCACAGATGAGATCTGTCCACAGGAGGACTTGTCAACAACTGTGATTCCTGACCTTCCTGACCTCCAGGTCTTTTCCCAAGAGTTTGTCATGGTCCCTAAAGAAGGGTCTTCCACACTCTGCCCTGGACGGCAGACACTGGGCTGCCAGGATGCAGGAACTGAGGATGGGAAGGGGCTGGGGCGAGGTTTCACCATTCAGCATTAGGCCATCACTTCTTTCTCATCTTCAGAGTCTTCCCCGCTGATTATCCCCCCTGGTATCCATTTGTGCTGAGAACACCTTAGTACACCTGTTTCAGAGATTAAACCTCCAATCTTCTGCAGGGAGAGGAAGGAGATTGGGAAGAGGTTTAACTGCTTCTGTATTAGTCACCTCAGGCTGCCATAACAAAATATCACTAACTGGGAGTCTTAAACATCAGACATTTATTTCTTGAAGTTCTGGAGGCAGTTGTCCTCTCAGGGTGAGGGAGAGAGATCTCTTCCTCTTCTTATAAAGTCACCAATCCTATCAGATTAGGGCCCCACCCTTATGACTTCATTTAATCTTAATTAACTACTAAAAGCCCTAACTCCAAATACAGTTGTCTTGCAGGTTTGAGCTTTAACATAGGAATTTTGGGAGTACACTATTCAGTCCATAGCAGCTTCTTAAGCAGACTGTTGGCCGATGCTCCTGGTTTTTGTTCTTGTTGTTGTTTTTGGCTGCATTGGGTCTTTACTGCTGCGCAAGGGCTTTCTCTAGTTGTGGGGAGCTGGGGCTACTCTTCATGGTGGTGCATGAGCTTCTCATTGCAGTGGTTTCTCTTGTTGCAGAGCATGGGCTCTAGGTGTACAGGCTTCAGTGATTGTGGCATGCGGGCTCAGTAGTTGTGGCACGCAGGCTTAGTTGCTCCGCGGCATGTGGGATCTTCCCAGACCAGGGATCAAACCTGTGTCCCCTGCATTGGCAGGCGGATTCCCAACCACTGTACCACCAGGGAAGTCCAATCCTCCAGTTTTCAGCCTCTCCTGTGTCCCCACTTCCATAGTCGTGCTGTCAGTTCCTGAATCTTTGCTGGTTCTCTGGTGGGAAGTGGGGTGCTCCTTGGTTGCCCCCAGCTTGCTGACTTCAGTTTCAGCTTGTTTGGGGAAGATGAGACCACACCTCTCCTTTACCTGTTTACCACTGTGAAGCTGTACTGAAGTTGTCCCCTCTTACATCCTCATTGTCCCATGGGTCTGATGAGTGTCCCCAGAATGTGGAGACAAATACGCATGATCTGTGTGCTGTCTTTCCCTAGAAAGTCACCGTTAGAACTTCCTTACAAGGATGATCGTGTTGCCAACAAAGATTTGTTGAACAAATGAATGAAACCTCACATTTTCTGTAGCATCTCACCCATCTCATCCTTCTGACCCTCCTCCCAGAAGATGTGCCATTCCTCCTTCTTTCCCAAGTGACCCCCCCCCCCACACACACACAGTGTTCTCTGGAAGTCTGTTCCTGCCACCACCTCCCTTCTCCTTGAATTGTAACCAGTTCTCCTTCCTCTGACCCTTTCCTCCTGACAAAGCCCCTTCTGACCATGCTGCCCCACGAGGTGGGTTTTCCAGCTCTTTTCTCCTTTCCCAGCCTGACTGCCTCTTTCCTGGCCACCAATGGCCCTCAGGCCTTGCTACAGCTCATCTGTCCGCAAATGTATCCTCACTGCCAAGGCCTCTGTGTCCCCAAATGTATCCTCACTGCCAAGGCCTCGGCCTTCTCCCTGCACTCACCTCTCTTCCCGACATCCCACTCCATCCCTCTCAGAGTGAGACCCTCCTCTGGCGTCTTCTGTATCAATAACCTGGTCCGACTGGCCAATTCCCCACCCACCTGGGAGGATGGCTGCTGGCCACACCCAGGCTCTCACTGCCTCACCTGGAACTAGGCCTGTGGCCCACTAGTTTGTCCTGTGATTCCTGGTCCCGTTTACCTGCAGTTCCCCATCAAACTTCCTGAAGCACAGCCTAATTGTGAAGCTTCCAAGGGGCTCCTCATTGCCCATGGGCCAAGTCCAACCCCTTAGTGAGGGGTCCTAGGCCCTCTGCAATGCAGCCTGATACCTCCTGTCTGACCTCCTTGTCCCGTCCTTGACTTGAACAGAGCTGGATGGCTCCTCATTTCCCAGACACACTGGGTGTGCATTTCTAGCCTCTTACTTGGATGACTTTATCTCCTCCTCTCCACTTACTTCATCTCTCAGATCCATCAAAGCCAGAACTCTGGTCCCATCCAACACCCCCAACCTGGATTCCTTCCCTGTCTGCCCTAGCCCCTGGGGGTTCAGTAATCCTCATGCCTTCATTTGTCTCAAGCCCAAGGAGCAAATACTTTCTTCACACGTACTGTTGGTAAGTTGGACCTGGGGTCTGCACCCCACAGGATGAGGTCCATGGCCGTATCCTATCTTGGGGTGTTCTTCTTTCTTGTCCCCAACCAGGCTGTCAGTTTTTATTCTTGGGTAAATCTTCCATCCTTCCCCCAGGCTCTCTTATCCCATCCTCAGCTGCTGAGGTGGTAGTTCAGGGCAGAAAAGCAAGGTTTGGGACCTGACAGGATCAGATTTAAATCCTGGCTCTACCTCTCAGCAGCAAGGTGACCTTAGGCCAGGCACCTGCCCCTCTGCTCACAAGGGAGTTGCCCTACACATAAAATTGAGGCAGTACTACCTACCCCACAGGCCTGTGGCATGGATGGTGACTGATGCATGGACAGCACTGACACTCTCCCCCAGTGAGCTCCTGGGTGCCTTGGTCCCCTCCTGTGTGTTCGGTGTGTTCCTATGGTGTTTACTTCCCTCCCGGACGATGAGACCCTCAGGGGACAGGTATTGCTCTAGTCCCGTTTGTGTCCCTTGCTCCCAGCACAGAGTGGGCACTGAGTGCGTGCAAACAAGTGAGTCAATAGTCAGCACCCAGCAACCATCTGTGATGAAGAACACACAGGGAGCTATATTCAATATCTTGTAATAAACTATAATGGAAAAGAATCTGAAAAAGAATATATATATATATATATATATACACACGTATATGTGTGTGTGTATATATGTATGTATATATATATATATGAAACAGAATCACTTTGCTGTACACCAGAAACTAACACAACACTGTAAATCAACTATACTTCAATTAAAAAAAAAATACAGTGAACAAGCCCATGACGGGAGGAGATGGAAAAGCATCTTACCAGTGATCTCTGCTCAGAGCACCCTTTAAACCTTTGCCTTAATCAATGTGATAACTAGAGTCTGCAGACCATAGGCAAATATATTAGCAAGGGTTCCAGGACGTTTTGTTAATTACAAGTAAGCATTATGTATCTCAGCCACTGGGATGAAAAGGGCTCTGATGGGGGTGGTAGGAAGGGACCAGGCAAACCTCAGAAGCGGGCCTTTTACTTGACTTTCCTGATAGATAATTCAGATTTCCAGCAACTTGTTTTTATTTCTTGCAGTTTTGCTGCTGTGAGGAAGCTGAGGGTGGCATTGTAAATATAACTGTATGAACCTCAATAACTTTTTTCCAATCATGATATGGGTATAGTCTACATCTTTCCATATTAGCTAGGATGACTATATAATCTGTCATCCAAACTAGAATACTTCAGGGTCAAAGGGGGATTATTATGCCAGGACACAAGCGTAAACACGGCTGCCCCAGCACACTGGGATGAGTAGTTGACCTAATATTAGAATATTTACTCTGTGATTAGTCGGTGGTATGCCAAGAACTGCCATAAAACCTCACAGGCGACACAATGGAGCAAATGAACAAAAATTCCTGAAAATGACATATTTCGGTGGAGACGCCACAATGGAAATTTCGTTTGCCATCCACTGCAGTACTGGCATTACTGTATGGATAAGGGACGCTTTTAACACTGAGTTTCCTCAATGGAATGCCATTCTGAAAAGAGAAAACCAGGAATTCCCTGGTGGTCCAGTGGTTAGGATTCTGAGCTCTCATTGCCTGCGGCCTGGGTTCAGTCCCTGGTCGGGGAACTAAGATCCCGCAAGCTGTGCAGCACGGTCAAAAAAATAATAAATAAATAAAAGGATTAAAAAGAGAGAGAAAACCAACCAATATTGCTTTTAATTTTCCATTTCACTTCAGACACTGCAAATATGTAAATTTTTTTGATCAACGCAAATCATTAAGAATGCTTTTTTTTTTTTTTTGCGGTACGCGGGCCTCTCACTGTTGTGGCCTCTCCTGTTGCGGAGCACAGGCTCCGGACGTGCAGGCTCAGCGGCCATGGCTCACGGGCCCAGCCGCTCCGCGACATGTGGGATCTTCCCGGACCGGGGCACAAACCCGCGTCCCCTGCATCGGTAGGCGGACTCTCAACCACTGCGCCACCAGGGAAGCCCAAGAATGCTTTTGATTGGCTAACTTACTGAGGGAAAAAACCCCATGGGTTTCTTAGATAAGAAGGAGTTTTCATATCCATTTGGACTATTAGCAGATTATCTGTGGGAGGCTCAGAAGTTCATGGTTCGGAAGTGTCGACATTTTTGTGATAGGATAATGAAGTTGATAAGGCTGTGTTTATTACACAGAGTGCTGTTTCTGGTCCGGTGCCTCTTGCCCACCCCCGCCCATCCGGGACCAGCACTGCACAGGTAGTCAGAGAGCTGGGTTCACCTTTGTGAGACGAGCTGCAAGATCCACCTCCATACGCGGGGATGAGGCTCCTAGCCTGGTGCGAGGCCCGGGAGAGCGCTAGGAGGACACGTGTTGGCTGCTGCGGGAGGGGGAATGAATACAGAGTGAAGAGCCACAGCCCTGCCCCCACGGAGCCCCCAGCTTCTACAGAGCTTCAAAAAGCAGGTTGGTTTAGCACAGAGGAACGGTACCGACAGCCGTCCGCAGTGGAGGGGGCAGGGACTCTGGCTGGATAGAGCGGGAGTAGCGTAAGAGCTGAGCCCACAGAGGAGCGGAAGGATATTTCCAGGAAATCATGCAAGTGAAGCCCCAGGGACAGATAACTGCAGGGTGTTTGGGGAATGAAAAGCAGAATGAGGGACTTCCCTGACAGCCTAGTGGTTAGGACTCTGCGCTTTCACTGCAGACGGCCCAGGTTCCATCCCTGGTCAGGGAATTAAGATCCCACAAGCCATGCGGTGCAGCCAAATAAAAAAAAAAAGAAAAGAAAAAAGCAGAATGGATTGACTGAGGCAGAGAATGGGGGCCTCGAAGGACTCTGAAAGCCATCTGCGTATCTCGGACTTTGCGGGTTTCTTTTCCTCCAATAAGGAGAATAATCTTTAAACTGGGAAGAGTTGAAGAAATGTCCCTTAGGAGAAATTGTCAAGAGCCCAAGATAGGTGAGAGATGGGGGCAGGCGGGTGGTGCTTGGTGACTGTGAATCCAGTCTCTAGGCCTCCACAAACTTTCTCGGATTTGGCCAGATGGGAGTCGCAGAAAACTGGGAAGGGAAAAATGTCATAATTTTCCAAAAAGCAGAATAAGTTGGGTTCTGGAAAATACAGATAATAAATTTGATATTAATATTGGTTCTGAGCAAAAATTTTAACAGATTTTTGAAGAGCTGGTGTAAACTCACTTGGAAGGAAATGTTGTTACGAAGAGGCAAACCAAACTTATTCCCTCTTTTCACGGGGTTACCAGGCTGGATGTACAAAGCGTTGGTAAAGAGCCTTCCCAAAACCCTGTGGAAAGTACAGAGAAAAATAGTCTGGGCCAACAGACAATTGGGTGACTTGATATTTAGTTGGACAGACACATCCAGAGTATTTATAAAAAGATCAGTGGAGATGCAGCTGGTGAGGTGTGGCCGATGTGAGAGCTCCACGCCTCCGCCAGCCCCACCCTGTGCTTCTAATGTGTTTATCAACTACAAGGCTGAATAAGACATTAATGGGTTTATTACAGCACATTCGCTGCTGTCACAATGCTGATGTGTTATATACCAGACTCAAGAGTTTAAAAGATTTTGGTTCGTGAAAAGGATGGATTGAAACAAATCAAATGACGTTTTACAGGGGTAAAGATAAATCTTATCTTTAGATTAAAAATTTGTTTAAAAATCAATTAGCTCAGTACAGGTTGGAGACGACCCAACAGTAATGCATTTGAAAAAGACTGATAGGTTTATAATTGACCAGAAGTTCAATATGAACCAACAGCATATAGCCTGGATGCTCAAAAAAAAAAAAAAAAATCAATACAAACTTCCGTTGTATCAATAGAATCATAATCTCCAAGTTATTTAAGGGAACTGCCACTCAGGTCACACACACACACACACACACACACACACACACACACACACGTTCCTAGGAGACAAGGCTGATTGATGTAAGGGATGCAATCGGGTACCAGTAGATGTGAGGGCGGTGTAGGGGGCTCACCAAGCCCTCCCAGATGAGGCAGCTTCTCTGCTGGCAGGCAGGGAGGTGGGCACTCAGCACTGGGAAACGGTGTGGGCAGAGGTCCAGAGCACTCACGTGCATGGCACGTATGAGAGTCGTGGATAGGGGTTGCCGTGTATGTGGTGTGGCAGGAGTGTGTCGGATGCCAAAGACAGCATTTGTGGCAGGAACACAGACAGACTGGAAGTCCACACCAAGGTGTGTGCACTTAATGTGGCAGGCATCAGAGAATGAAATAATGTCGTTAACCCCTCTTTGGGCAAGTTAACCCTGGAGTAACAAAGCAGAGGTGGGGAAACCGGGACACAGGCTGTTAGAGCACCCTTTCAGAACAGACAGCAGCCTGCATCAGGACAGAGGGAGATTAAACTGACCAGACAAAAGTGGGATCAATGAAGGATGCTTTGGGAAGGGCGGTTTGGGATAAAAATAACCAACAATCTTTTTAATAATTCAAGCTCTTCAACTTTGAAATGAGCCGAGTGACCGTTTGTCAGGGATGTTGCAGAAAAATACTGCTGCGTCAGCAGGCAAGCTGGGGACAAAGGAGTTTAATATTCTTTATTGATGTCAAGAATCTGTGATTAGCTCTCATTTTATGGAGTAACAGTCTTATCATGAGAAAGTGTATTTTATATTTTATAATTTAGTATCAGTGATGAATGGTGTCCTGAATCTCTGGAATATCCAATTCTTGACTTTGCGATTCTATACTAACTGTATTAGTTCGTCAGGGCTGCTGTAATGAAGTACCACACACCAGGAGGCTTAAACAACAGAAATGTATTGTTTCATGGTTCTGGAGGCTAGAAGCCCCAAATCAAGGTGTGGGCAAGGGCTGGGAGGGAAGGATGGATTTCAAGCCTCTCTCCTTAGCTTGGAGACAGCCAGCCATCTGCTCCCTGTGTCTTCACATGGTCTTTCCTTTGTGTGTGTCTATGTCCTAATTTCCTCTTCTTATAAGGACACCAGTCATATTGGATTAGGGCCCACCCTAATGACCTCATTTTAACTTGATTACCTCTGTAAAGACCCCATCTCCAAATAAGGTCACATTCTGAAGTACCAGGAGTTAGTACTTCAACATATGAAGTTGGCGGCAGGGGGCACAACTTAACCCAAAACACTAACTGAGAGGCAACCCCCCTGTGAACAGGTCACCCCGTCTCCCACCGCGGTAATCTCAGCTCCCCAGATGAGCCTTATTTGCCTGAAGCAACGTCCACTTGTTCTTTGCCCACTGCTGCTTTGTGCCCTCCTTTCACGCCTCAGTCCAGTTCAGACCCTCCACAATAATCTGAAACCCTTCCTCTGGTTTTGTTTCATAACACTTACCACAATTTGCAATGACGTATTTATTTGTACGATTGTTATATGTCAGCTACAGGGAGAAATACATTTTCCATCCCAACTCAGCACACATACAGACATTTCAAGGAAAGATCAACACTTCAGGTAAAAATGCTTGTTCTTACTATGTTCAATGCACCTTGATATTTCCTATTTCATCTATTTTTTCTTGTAGTAAAATACATACAACGTAAAATTTGCCATTTTTACCACTTTGCAGTGTATACCGTCCAGTGACATTAAGTACATTCACTGTTGGGCAGCCATCACCACCATCCATCTCCTGAACTTTTTCGTCATCCTAACTGGAAACGCAGTCTCCATTAAACACTAACTACCCACCCCCCCCCCCCCCCCCCCCCCCCCCCCCCCCCCCCCCGCCTCAGCCCCTGGCAGCCACCATTCTACTGTCTGTCTGTATGAATGTGACTCCTCTAGGGACCTCATATAAGTGGAATCATACCGCATATTTCACTCAGCATAATATCCTCAAGGTTCATCCATGTGGTAGCAAGTGTCAGAATTTCCTTTCTTTTAAGGCTGAATAGTATTCCGTTGTACGGATAGATCACATTTTGTCTCTCCATTCATCCATCGGTGGAAAATGGGTTGTTTCCACATTTTGGCTATTGTGAATAATTCTTCTATAAACGTGGGTGTACAAACATCTCTTCGAGACCCTGCTTTCAATTTCTTTGGGTATATGCCCAGAATGGACTTTTCTGTTTCTTTTTTACAAAAATTAAAGTATAGTTGATTCTGCTTCATTTTTTAAAGTGCTGAATGACTTTTTTTTTTAATTTATTTTATTATTTTTATTTTTGGCTGCGTTGGGTCTTCGTTGTTGCGCACGGGCTTTCTCTAGTTGTGGTGAGCAGTGTCTTCTCTTGTTGCGGAGCACGGGCTCTAGGCGCGTGGGCTTCAGTAGTTGTGGCTCACGGGCTCAGTAGTTGTGGCACAAGGCTTAGTTGCTCTGTGGCATGTGGTTATCTTCCTGGGTCGGGGCTTGAACCTGTGTCCACTCCATTGGCAGGCGGATTCTTAACCACTGTGCCACCAGGGAAGTCCCTGATGTGACTCTTCAACTTCATGACACCTGCAGTTTGGAAGACACTGTGTTTTGTGTGATGTATCCCCAGCCTCTGCATGGTTCCTAGTCCCGTAGAACTATTTTTGGAGGAATGTTGAATTAAACTATAGATGCACAAGGCTTTACATTTCTGGGTATTTTTTTATTACTTCTCCATGAATAATGGCCACAGAGCTCCCATTTTCCTTTCTTTTTCACATGTTGTACAAATGCTGCTCTTAATGTCACTGAAAGCTATGGTTATATTGTCCTAGAGAGCATACATCATTTATGACAACAACATGTTTTGGACTCAGGCCATAAATTATCTCAAAATGACGTGGAATAACAGTCTGTTAAAATGTTTGGGCACAAAATCTCACATTATTAATTACGTTTTCAGAGATTTTTCTTGAACTTTCTCCGTAAGTCTTTTAAAAACGCTGTGTAGGTTATACCTAATTGCCTTAACATGCATATCCTTGTAATTACACTAAAATTTGCCCCTTTTAGAGTAAGGCTTTTATCACTGTAGGGAAAAATAGAGCTGTTTAATACCCTAGGTTAAGATTGTAATAATGATCTTTATCATCTCAAAAGCAGTGGACTGTGTTCTTAATTGTTATTTGTAACTTTGCTCTGGTGGAAGTAAAATCCTCTAAGAAAATCTCCAGCTCAATTCTTCTTCGTCCCACTTCTGAATTTTCTTTATTCCCCAACCTTCCTTTGTTGGAGCCACCAAATATCATACCTTTAACACTATAGATCAGGAATGCTAACATTCTTAAAGAGAATCATCTTTTGATCATTTATTCGTGATTATCACTTCATTTCCAAGTTTGAGAATGCCACACATCAATTTTGTAATACCAATTATCCAAAACATCCTGACGTATAAAACCACGAAGTAGAGCAGCAATAGCAGAAAGATCGGACTAGAAGGGAGGAAAGATGGGAAACGAGAAAAGAGAGAAGGGCCAAGTTCAAATGTGTACTCAATTGTGTACTACACTCAGTGTGTACTCAAATGTGTGCTCAAAACCCCTCCTGCCCAGTACCCGCCTCTTGCTTTCGGGATGCAGAGGGTCAACCCGTACTGGGTGGGGGTAGAGGCTTCGTGTGCCGCCTCTGCCCTCTATATTTGGCACCCATTTCCTCTCCCTGTCAAAGTTCTGAAATGTGCACCTACATGTGCTCTCCTCTTTTTTTTTTGGCCACGCCACGTGGCATTCAGGACCTTAGTTCCCCGATCAGGGATCGAACCCATGCCACCTGCAGTGGAAATGCGGAGTGTTAAGCACTGGACCACCAGGGAAGTCCCCATGTGCTCTCCTTTTGACGTCCAGCAGCCTGGCTCCGGTCCCCACTGCTTCACCAAGATGCTCCAAGTGACCTGGGAGCCCTCTGCCACCAGACCGAAGCCCTTTCCCCAGGCTCATCCTCTTTGACCTGTCCTCTAGAGAAACCTGTGAAAAGACCCACCTCCTTGCAAATTTCTGTGCTCTTCGCTTAATGAGACAACCCGCTAGGCTGATCGTCCGCCTCTTTGACAGCTCCTTCGGAATGTCCTTCGCCCTTTCCAAGGATCTTCCCAGCTCCTTTCTGACCTTCCATTCTTTCCTTTACAGTTCATGTACAGCCTCTCTGCTGACAATTCCCACATCCCCATTCTTTCACTGGCCAGCTGGTCTGCATCCCCCGTTGCTATGGGTCATTTCTAACAGGAGGTTTGCTGTCCTCGCTTGCTTGGCCTCTCTGTCTCTCCAGCTGTATCGTCCTGGAGCAGTTTCCCTCTGGCCAGTCCCTCAGCCATTCTTCCCTCTGACTGGGCCCTGAGTGTCTGGTTTCTGGAGCGCTGCAGACACCCTGGGCTGCTCCAGCTTCAGGGCACGGCCCCCGTGGTCCGAGTCACACTCAGACTCATCTCTAACACTGCTTGTGCCAGCCTCCCTCCGCCTGCTGCCAGGTCTGGCTCAGGCTCCTCTGCTGGCTCTCGGGACCTCTCTTACCGTGCCCCTCTCTCTCTCTGCGCACTCATTTCCCACTATCTATATACAGGCTGTCTGCTCTTGTCCGGCCAGCCCTTGGCCTGTCAGCAGGCCCTGCTCCTTCTCTCCTCCACAATCACTAACGCTGCCCTTCAAACACCAGGTCACAGTCAAACCCACAGCACCTGCAGCCCTTGAGCGAGCCCCCCACCTCCCCATGTACTTTTCCCATTAACAATCCCTCTTGTTTTCTCTGCTTGGTCTCCCTGACCCGGACCTGGATAAGGGCTTCAACCTCTCCCTTCTGCCCACAGCATCTAATGCCAGTCATGCTATCCCATGTGCCAAACACACCAGGCACACCACCAGAGCCCCATCCCTGACAGCATCTTCTGCTTTTGCAAAGACAGGCCTCTATCCGCCTCTGAACCCCAGTGAGGCCCCCAGGTTTTCCTAATAGTAACTTTTTACTCGGTTCTCATTTCACCTACTTGTGTTCAACCTACAGGAATTAACACCTACAACTCGGACCCACTCAGAATTTTACATGTAAGTGAATTATAACTATTGTGTAACCGGGAGCATAAATGTTATGCGGTCTGTTCTGGACAAAGCCAGAGGATCACCAAACTCATATTCTTCTCTCTTGCATCCTGATTTGTTATTTGCCAGCATCTTTACTTCAGGCCATGGGCACTGAAACTCAAACCATTAACCTGGCATGTGTCCTCAAGGAATGGAAAAGTTACAAACCCGTGGATTTGTGCATTTATCTCCTACTATGATATTTTGTCTCAACTCTTCGTCTCTCTGAGGTGGAGTAAATACAGATTTCCGTGGGTCCTGTAACAAGCTAACAAGTGTGTAATGTGACAAATCTGTACCCCAGGGGCTGATCAGAGGGGGAGAGAACAGAGCAGATGTTTTAGCTCCTTTAAAGGCCGCAGCCTTTCCAGCCTGACATTACCAGGGCCTCTTTTTGAAGTGGGAACCGCATCTTTTATCGGCCCAAGAGCGGAGTTACAAGCCCTGCGCTAATTCTCACTCGAGGCAGGGCCATGCTGCGGCGGAAGACGTGCGGAAAGAGGGGCGAGCCTCGCAGGACGTGGCCAAAAGCGGAGTTGCTGCGACGTGAAAAGACAGCCGAAATGAGCTCGCGAGCTGTCCATGTTGGGTCCCGGAGCCGCCCGCGGGCGCGGTGACAGCGCCCCCGGGGAGCGTGGTCTCCGGCGTCCGCAGGAGGGGCTGCCCTGGCCGGGTCGACAACCTCGCTCCCCGCGCGCCCGCTCCCACGTCTCCGCCTCTCCTTTGTCCCCGCGCCCCACGCGTCCCGCCCTCCTGGGGGGCGCTAGCGACCGCGCGGGGAGGACCGGGCAGCGCGCGGGGAGGCCCGGCCGCCCCGGGGCTCCGGGGACGTGTTGCTTTCTGCTTCCAAACTCACATCTGTTTGGAAATGTCTGGATGAAGAACTCGGAAAACAAATCACTTAATAACGAAACACTCCTTCGAGGATGTGCGCAGTGTTTGTCGCGGGTGGACCCTCAGGATCCATTCAGTTCTACTTTGATGAAATCATCACAGTTTCATGCAATCTAGAGCTTCTTAAATGGACGAGCAAAGTGAACCAGGCTTAAAAGTGTTTCGACTGTTTTGTTTACGAGGTGATAGATTTATTTATTTATTTATTTTTACAGGAAGGAAATATTAATAGCTACCAATATGGCATCTTTAAAAATATATAAAATCCTACATGCTTGAAAGATTTTAATCTCCCTAGCAGGGTTGAAAAAGATTTTCACAGCAGACTGCATAGTTTATCAGAACATGATGTGTGATAATTCATGCACAAAAGTTAACCATACAGTTTTTTATATGTCGGATTTACTGCTTTATTAGAGGATCCCAAAAGTTTGTTAAAGAAAAAAAAAATGTGTGTTTTATGGCATTTGCTTATGGTGCAGTCGGAATAATTTATAATTCTAGATGCTTTGACAGCTCGAGCAATTTATTTTGCAATTGTAATTGTGATTTAGGGGAATTTTTCTAGTTATTCAACACCTGTTTGCAAATTGGAGGTATTAGCCTTGGCGATAAAGATCACTGGGTTGATTCATCCTCTGTAATGATATTTTAATCTCTGGTGAAATTTATCATCTTTTTCATGGAAGAGTATATATTCTGATAGTTTTGTCAGTTTATAATTGTCCTATTAATCACATGTGAGCCTTCATTAACTTGTAATGCCCTCTTCAGTGGAAAGGAAGAAAGTTTTGGCCCTCTCTCCACATTTAACAACATTTCAGAGTTGAAAGCAGAGAGAATGTATTTGGTACTCTACTGGCCACTGGAATCCTTTATACAATACATAGTTTAGAGTCATGGGAACGGTTTTACTCTCCACATATTGGAGCAGTTGTTTGGGGCTGGTCATATTGTTTCTAAACAGCCGCTCAGTCATGAAGTTGACCTACACATCTATTCATGAATGTTTTGGTCTTCTGCCTTTTCTTGTTAATTGCTAGGTTAGCGATATCGGTAAGGAATTTTACTGGTAACGGTGTCTAGAAGAAAGTAAAAACCAGCTCTTATATTGTATGGCAAACAGTTTGAAGGAAAATGACTTTATTATTTATTTATTGAAGCATAGTTGATTTATCAATACAATGTTGTGTTAAATTCTGCTGTAGAGCAAAGTGACTCAGTTATACAGTATATACATTATTTTTCATATTCTTTTCCATTATGGGTTATTTCAGGATACTGAATATAGTTCCGTGTGCTATACAGTAGGACCTTGTTATTTATCCCTTCTATATGTAATAGTTTGCATCTGCTAATCCCGAAGTCCTAATCCATCCTTCCCCCAACCAGCCTTGAAAAAAAAAGGACTTTAAAATAGCTAGAATCAAGCAATAAGATCAGTTCAAAATACAATCAAATCACAGCTGTTGAATTGCTTTTCTTAAAAAGCTCAGCTCCGTGTTTATTTTTTGGTTACCTTATGAATAAAGTTTAAAGCAAGAGTAGCCTATCAGGCAGAAATGAGTGTTAACTCATGGTGATGTCTTAGGCAGCAGATGTTTTGATGTGAAATTATTCATTTTTAAGAGGCTTCCATTAAGTGAAAATATAAATGAATACAATCCAGTTAATGACTATGATGATTCAATTAAAGCAGTGGATCACAGAAACACCATTTCACCAAGAACTAAATTAAACATTTGGATGTTTTATTAGCTACATTGAAAAAAAATTTTTTCTTTTTAAATTAGAGATTTACATGACATTGGCAGGACTACAGCAGTGTAATAGATGAACTCATAAATTTTCATATGTTGGGTACACTCCATGCTTTTGCTAGTGACAGAAACTAAAAAGTCATAGTCGTATATTAGCTTCAGAAAGTACAACCCATACTTCTTACTTGTATGACTGTCACAGTTAACGTACTCCCGGTGAGATAAAGGTAGAAGTTAGTAACAAAAATGAGAAGGAAGGAAGAAAAAACGTTGTAATGAGTGAAATCTCTTTTATCCTTATACTTTTTTCCTTACTATCTCTCCTACTTAATTTGTAATGGATATTAAATGTGAATGTAGGCAGTATCTAGCCTCCTGAAAAGACTATCCATTCTCATCTTTTAGATACTGGCCTTCTCATTTAAGTAGAAAATGTGTGCCATGTTTTTTCTTCAAACTGTTTAGAACTCTGTAAAGTGAGCTAGAAATCACAAACTTCTTTTATTGCCCTAAGAAAAACTACAGTAGTTGGAAAGTGGACTAAAGCTGGCATTTATAAGACAGTTTGTCGTTTGGGAAATACTGACCATCCTTTATTCCATTTTTTTCTTCAGAGCCTTCCCTTGACGTAGGTAGAATTACCATCCTCTTTTACGTAGGAAGAAACTGACGCTCAAAGAGATTTTTCTGACTTTATAAGGCCACACAGCTAGTAAAGCTTGGATACCAGTAGGATTTCTTTGTTTTAATAACAGCTATAGAGACATAGAATTCACATTCTATAAAAATTCACCCTTTTAAAGTGTACAATTAAGTGGCTTTTAGTATATTCACAGAATTGAGCAAGCTTCAACATTATCTAATTTTAGAACATTTTCATCGCCTCCCCAAAGAAACCCCAGGACCCACAAGGACGTATTCCCCGTTGCCCTAGCCCCTGGTAACTACTAACCTACTTTCTGTTTCTATAGATTCTGCATGTTTAATATAAATGGAATCATATACTATTTGGCCTTATGTGTCTGGCTTCGTTCACTTAGCATAATGTTTCAGGGTTCATCCATGCTGTAGCATGTGTCAGTACTTTATTCCTTTATATGGACAAGTAACATTCCACTGTATGGTTAGATCACATTTTATTTATCCATTCACCGGTTGATAGGCATTTAGGTTGTTCCTACTTTTTGACAATCATGGATAATACTACTTGGAACATTCATGTCCAAGTTTTTGTGTGAACATGTGTTTTCATTCCTCATTGGTCAATACCTAGGAGTGGAATTGCTGGGGCATAATACGGTAACTCTGGGTTTAACATTTTTGAGGAACCAACCTGGATTTTTTGAAATCTAAATGTCAAGCTCTTTTTATTATACCTTGCTGATATAAGAATAGGGAGTCAAGGAGCTGGATGAAAGAGGGAAGGAAGTGGGTGGGAAGGACACAGTGTTGCTGTTTCATTTCTGTGAGTCACTTTTGATTCTCTCATCAGTCACAGATCATCAAAACAAGTCAATGCGCACTCTTGCTTAGTTGCCATAGGTTATAAGAGTCTCAGCATTCGAAGGGACCAAAAAGGTGATCTCATCTCATGGTTTACTTTCTTAAGCCTTTGAATGTTTCTTCAAAGTACAGCTCACCCAGGAATCCAAAAGTTAAGCAGATAAACAGGGAGCAGCTCCAGCTGAAGTGGGGAGAGGGCAGCGCTTTCTGGTCCTCCTCGCCTGTCTTGTCCTCCACTGATTCAATCCACCCATCCCTCCATGGCTTGAAATCTCTGTTCCATGGCGGGATGCTCCAAAGGTTATTCAGCCCACGTTCGAGCAGTTCCAAGGGACTGGAAACTCACTGTCGCTCCATGCAATCCATTCCTTCTTTGTATAATTCAGACTGTCAGTTCCTAAATGCAGTCAAAGTTTGGCCCCAGTTCTGTCCCTTGGGTCCAGAGAAAATAGGTTTAATCTGTTTTCCATGTGCTAGGTTGTCCCATGTTTGAAGACAGTCATGATAGCTCTTTCTCAAGTCTTCTTCCAGCTAAACATTACCATTAAAAAGGAAAAAAATTCCTCACAAGACACAGTTTTAGACCCTTAATCATCCTGGTTTTCCTGGTCTACGTTTGTTTTCTTTATTCTATACGCCTTTTTAAATTTGACACAACTGGATGTTGTATTCCAAGCTTGGTTTTTAAATAGAGCAAAGTAGAGCCGGACACTTCACCTCCCATGTTCTACAGTCTATACTTCTAATAATGCAGCCCAAGATCGTATTAACTCTTTTGCTTGTCACTTCACATTGTTACCTCTTACTGGTTTTCACCTAAAATTCTTGTCTGTTTTACATGTACTGTGGCTAAGCCCTTTTTCTTTTTTTTGAACATCTTTATTGGAGTATAATTGCTTTACAATGGTGTGTCAGTTTCTGCTGTATAACAGTGAACCAGCTGTACGTATACATATATCCCCATATCTCCTCCCTCTTGTGCCTCCCTCCCACCCTCCCTATCCCACCCCTCTGTGTGGTCGCAAAGCACCGAGCTGATCTCCCTGTGCTATGTGGCTGCTTCCCACTAGCTATCTGTTTTACATTTGGTAGTGTATATATGTCCATGCCACTCTCTCACTTTGTCCCAGCTTACCCTTCCCCCTCCCCGTGTCCTCAAGTCCATTCTCTACGTCTGCATCTTTATTCCTGTCCTGCCCCTAGGTTCTTCAGAACTTTTTTTTTTTTTAGATTCCATATGTATGTGCTAGCATACAGTATTTGTTTTTCTCTTTCTGACTTACTTCACTCTGTAGGACAGACTCTAGGTCCATCGACCTCACTACAAATAACTCAATTTCATTTCTTTTTATGGCTGAGTAATGTTCCATTGTGTATATGTGCCACGTCTTCTTTATCCATTCATCTGTCTATGGACACTTAGGTTGCTTCCATGTCCTGGCTATTGTAAATAGAACTGCAATGAAATTGTGGTACATGACGTTTTAAAAATTAATTAATTAATTAATTAGTTAATGTTTGGCTGCATTGGGTCTTCATTGCGGTGCGCGGGCTTCTCATTGCGGTGGCTTCTCTTGTTGTGGAGCATGGGCTCTAGGAGCGTGGGCTTCAGTAGTTGTGGCACGTGGGCTCAGTAGTTGTGGTGCATGGGCTTAGTTGCTCTGCAGCCTGTAGGATCTTCCCAGACCAGGGATCGAACCCGGGTCCCCTGCATTGGCAGGTGGATTCTTAACCACTGCGCCACCAGGGAAGTCCCATGACTCTTTTTGAATTATCGTTTTCTCAGGGTATATGCCCAGTAGTGGAATTGCTGGGTCGTATGGTAGTTCTCTTTTTAGTTTTTGAAGGAACCTCCATACTGTTCTGCATAGTGGCTGTATCAGTTTACATTCCCACCAACAGTGCAAGAGAGTTCCCGTTTCTCCACACCCTCTCCAGCATTTACTGTTTGTAGAGTTTGTGATGATGGCCATTCTGACTGGTGTGAGGTGATACCTCATTGTAGTTTTGATTTGCATTTCTCTAATGATTAGTGATGTTGAGCATCCTGTCATGTGTTTGTTGGCAGTCTGTATATCTTCTTTGGAGAAATGTCTATTTAGGTCTTCCACCCATTTTTGGATTGGGTTGTTTGTTTTTTTGCTATTGAGCTGCATGAGCTGCTTGTAAATTTTGGAGATTAATCCTTTGTCGGTTGCTTCGTTTGCTAATATTTTCTCCCATTCTGAGGGTTGTCTTTTCGTCTTGTTTATGGTTTCCTTTGCTGTGCAAAAGATTTTTTAAGTTTCATTAGGTCCCATTTGTTTAGTTTTGTTTTTATTTCCATTTCTCTAGGAGGTGGGTCAAAAAGGATCTTGCTGTGATTTGTGTCATAGGGTGTTCTGCCTGTGTTTTCCTCTAAGAGTTTTATAGTGTCTGGCCTTACGTTTAGGTCCTTAATCCGTTTTGAGTTTATTTTTGTATATGGTGTTAGGGAGTGTTCTAATTTCATTCGTTTGCATGTAGCTGTCCAGTTTTCCCAGCACCACTTATTGAAGAGGCTGTCTTTTCTGCATTGTATATTTTTGCCTCTTTTATCAAAAATAAGGTGACCATATATGCGTGGGTTTGTCTCTTAGTTTTCTATCCTGTTCCATCACTCTATATTTCTGTTTTTGTGCCAGTACCGTACTGTCTTGATTACTGTAGCTTTGTAGTATAGACCGAAGTCAGCGAGCCTGATTCCTCCAGCTCCATTTTTCTTTTTCAAGATTGCTTTGGCTATTTGGGGTCATTTGTGTTTCCATACAAATTGTGAAATTCTTTGTTCTAGCTCTGTGAAAAATGCCAATGGTAGTTTGATAGGGATTGTATTGAATCTGTAGATTGCTTTGGGTAGTATAGTCATTTTCGCAATGTTGATTCTTCCAATCCAAGCACATGGTATATCTCTCAGTCTGTATCACCTTTAATTTCTTTCATCAGTGTTTTATAGTTTTCTGCATACAGGTCTTTTGTCTCCTTAGGTAGGTTTATTCCTAGGTGTTTATGTTTGGCTAGGTATTTTATTCTTTTTGTTGCAGTGGTAAATGGGAGTGTTTCCTTAATATCTCCTTCAGAATTTTCATCATTATTGTATAGGAATGCAAGAGATTTCTATGTATTAATTTTGTATCCTGCTACTTTACCGAATTCATTGATTAGCTCTAGTAGTTTTCTGGTAGCATCTTTAGGATTCTCTATGTGTAGTATCATGTCATCTGCAAACAGTGACAGCTTTACTTCTTCTTTTCCAATTTGGATTCCTTTTATTTCTTTTTCTTCTCTGATTGCTGTGGCTAAAACTTCCAAAACTATGTTGAATAATAGTGGTGAGAGGGGACAACCTTGTCTTGTTCCTGATCTTAGTGGAAATGGTTTCATTTTTTCACCATTGAGAATAATGTTGGCTGGGGGTTTGTCATATATGGCCTTTCTTATGTTGAGGCTAAGCCCTTTTTTGCTTACTTTTACATTTTCTTTTTGAGGAGGAATCTCCTCCAGCTCAAGATGATTGTAATCTGTATCGTAATGCTGTAAATAATCCCAACACTTACGTAAAATATTTCAGTGTTATAATAATGTGGAAGGTAGTCATTGCCTTAAAGGTTATGATTCTGGCTGATAGCTTTTCTTCCATCTTGCCTGGAAAGGTGTTGTGAGAGACCTTATCAGCTTCCGTCTAAATCCTATGCATGGCGTATCTACCACTTCCTGGTGTAGCTGGGCTTCTTCCCCTGCGGGTGCTACCTGTTAATAACCATGGCTGGTCAAGTCCACACTCACAACCTGCTGCTCCCAATGACATTCTGAAGTCAGTATAACAATCTTTTGAGCTACTGCCATTTATTTTTTTCTAGTTGTGAAATGAAAACTTGTTTTCATTTCTAAACATTTATATCGGGGGAGTTAAGAAGACTTTATTTAAAATCTTAGAAATAGTTTGGCATCTGTAATTCTGACCACTTTCTCTTTACTATGATTAGGATGGGATTTTCAAGTTGGCAAATAGTTGGGTTTGAAACGGCATCAGGGACCTCGTGTGAGGAAACCGCTCTGAACTCAACAACGTGAAGTATTTTCAGACCTCGTACGTATTCTTATGTGGTGGCAGAGGACTGATTTAGGCTTTCTCTGATAGCAAAGTCTATAGCAAATGCTTTCATGGGAGAGTGCATAGCAAGCACCCGTGCTAAGCAAGAACCTCTAATTGGTACACTTGGCATTCCGGCAGGGAATTTATTTTATAGCCAAACCACGAGCATTTATGACGTTATGAACAGACCCAAGCATTTTGGTGGAGAATTCACGGAACTATGCTTAAAAGTAACCATTAGTCGGTTATTAATTTTTGAGATGGTGTAAGCCTTTTCATATAGTCTTTTAAAAAAATAAACAGTTGAGTGGAGGATGGATAAAAGAAAAATAACGTCTTTGTTTCTACTGTTACAGTCTGTTCGAGCTATAAAACTAGAAGCGTAAAAACTTAATCATGGATAGCATTGAAAGTTGAACATTAAAGCATTGCTTTTATTAGCAAAGCAGCTTCTCCAAGGACTTAAAATCAATGGTAATTTGTACTACTTACAAAAATTCTTTCAGGAAAACTGTGGTTATTCATCTTAAAAATCCTACCTTATTAATAGAGGATTTCTAGGATTTGTAAAGTGTTTTAAATGCCACCAGAAACATGGACAATAAAGAAGTATGCTGTAAACCTTAAATGCTATATAATTGTTATCAATACACCCTCCCCCCAGAGCTTCATGTTTTTCTCACTAGATATTGGACACGTACATTTAATATTCTGCTGAAAGCAGCATGCTTGTTTTAATATCATGTAGTTCTGGGTCTGTCCTTATGTGCCAGCAGGAGCCAGCACACATCCTCCTTGGTTTACTTTAAAGAAATAGCTCTTTAGAAGTTTATCTGTCTTTAAAGTATTTATTTTTCCATTAAGAGTTAGGTAGACATCCTTCCTATTGTGTTTCCTCTCAAGCTGTATCTTTACTGGAAAATACTATTTGTGTGGAAAACCACATTTTTACAGAGTACTTATGTAGTCGTGTCTTAAAATGCAATAGCACATTTTTTTCTGCCAGTTTTCTGGAAAAGATTTAAACTCTCTGACTTTAATAAACTACCCCCTCTGTGAAGGGGCACATTTGACCGTTACCCTTGGATGATGCAACAGGGTAGGGACGCCAAACCCAGAGCCTGCCCACAGTGGGGAGTTCCACAGGAGACCGTGGCTACCTGCAGAGGGGGAGAGAACGGGAGGTGCCAGCCCTCCGAGGCGTGGGGGCCAGATCATTGTGCATCGTTGCAGTGTGGTCCAGGACTGGCTGTGTCCTTCATGCTGTGCCCTCTGGAGGGGAAGGCATTATTGTCCTGGACTGCAAATTATTCCCACAGAAAACCTTTCCAGGACAATGGGCGGCTCACATTAAAGATAATGAGGATAGAGACGGTTAGGCACGCATTCATGGAGAGAGAGGCCTTTAAGTTCGCTTGGCAAGTGGAGCCGATTTCAAGTGAATCCCTACAATGTGCACAGGACAATGAAAAATGTTTAAAACGTGGTTTTCCCTAGAAACATTAGATTTCCCTAGTCATTGTCCTACACTCTTTCTCCCAGCCTCCCATCTCCATGGGCCTGGGAGGTTCTGCTCCCCAAGTATCTCACCATTTCTCCCTGCGCGTTAGCTTAGACCTTGGTCAGTTCTCATCTGGGCTTTGTTGTAAGGACTGCAGCCCCACGCTAGCCTTTCTGCCTCCAGTCTCAGCTCCTTTTCTTATTGAACAAGTGGTCGAGTATCCACCGTGCTCATCGTTACATGGATCTGAGGGTTCCAGCAACACGCCAGGTCCACGCGATCCTTGCTTTCAGGAAGCCGGAGTTGCTCTCGGGGAACTGGCCGCCCATCATCGTGTTCACAGGTTGTTTAATGATCCCGGGAATAGATGGTGCTGAGAAGAAGCGTAAGGCGTGTGGCCAGGCTTCGGGCTGAGGAAGGCCTGTGTGAGCTCTTTCTGGGATGCGTGGAAGCCACTCACTGACAGGGGTTGGGGAGAGGGCGGGCAGCCCGGAGGGGTGCGGCGGGGAAGGACCTTTTGGAAACTGAAGGAAAGTCTCCCGTGGTGAAAGAAAAAGGAGCAGAGCTTGAAATGAGGCTCGGTGTGTCCTGTGGGGCCTTTCGGCCACATTGAGGAGTTTGGTCTTATTTCCAAGGAGCAGAGAGAATGTGCTGGAGAATTTTGAGGCAAGAGAGTGACGTGGTCAGACACGCAGGGATTTTTGGAGGACGGCTCTCCCTGGAGCACGGAGGGGTGGCCGGAAGAGCAGGGGAGGGTGGAGGAGGGAGGCTGTGGTGTGAACGCAGGGAGAGGCGATGGTGATTTCCACCAGAGGGGGTACTTAGGGGCTGACCTCACCTGGACTTAAGTCATTACAAGCGGGAGGGGGAGGAATCAAGGATGCCGCCCGGGCTCCTGACTCATCCACCCAAGTGAGTGCCATGGGCAGAGATAGAAGGACCTAGAAGGACCGGCATGTGGACGGACGATGGTTCAGTTGGGGCTTGTGGGACGTAGAAGCCGACGGGCTGAGTAGGCTGTAGGATGTGGGGACCAGAGCCTGGGAGACGTCCAGACTGGAGATAAAAAGTTTGAGAGCCATCAGTATACAGACGGTAACAGAATCCACGTTGAAGATGAGCTCACCTAAGGTGAAATTAGCTGCTGGGAATGCTCCTCCTAGAAGACAGATCTGATCTGGAAAACCACCTCCTGTTGCAGAGTCTTCAGGGCCCCCTCCTTCCCCTTTGGCGCCCAAAGCCCCCAGGGGTGCAGCTGCCTGTCTCAGCCGACTCCGAGCTCCTTCGCCTGCCACCACCCCGGCTCCCGCGTGCTGTGAGGTGTCCTTTCTGGGTGGCCACATAAACCCGTCCTCATGGTGATCCCAGAGGCCTGTCATGGCGGTTTTTTTTCAGATCTCCCGTTAGACTGGCACCACTTTCCGGGCAGAGGCTCCCGGTGGTCACGTTTGTGCTTTTTTTGCTTTACCTAAGCTGAGCCTGCGCCTGGTGGGTTTCCTGATGGATACTGTGTGTGTGTGAAATACACACACACCAGTCGAAACGCTTCCCATGTAACGTGCACTAAATTGAGGTTAAACAGGGAAAGCGCTCAGGCCACTTTTCTGTGTGCTTGAAATAATGTGTATACATATTTTATATTATATATCTCATATGTATATAAGTACACGCGCATACATATTGGTACCCATGTCACAGGAATGTAGATACACACGCACACACGTGTGACACATTTAACTCTCTTCCTCATCAAAGAACCAGTAGACTTAGGCATGGCAGGCAAGGAAACATTACGGGTAAAACCCAGAAACATACGGATGTGGGACAGTGCAGAGACTGGCCAGATGGAGTCAGACTCCCCTGCACAAACAGTACAGAAAGCCCCAGCTGGACACGGGTCCACTTGAATCAATAAGTAGAAACATTTGCAAAAAGCCTGGGGTGGTTTAACAGACAACACAAATTATATTCAGCCAAAGGAACTGACACAAGGAAGCAGTTGTTGGCAAAACCGGCATTTTTAGCAGGAAAAAAAAGTTTGGACTGGGCTTCCCTGGTGGCGCAGTGGTTGAGAGTCCGCCTGCCGATGCAGGGGACGCGGGTTCGTGCCCCGGTCCTGGAAGATCCCACATGCCGCGGAGCGGCTGGGCCCGTGAGCCACGGCCGCTGAGCCTGCGCGTCCGGAGCCTGTGCTCCGCAACGGGAGAGGCCACAACAGTGAGAGGCCCGCGTGCCGCAAAAAAAAAAAAAAAAAAAAAAAAAAAAGTTTGGACTGTTAAATTAACCCCCCAGAGTTATTTTGTGTGAAAAGAATTTTACCATTTCTAGAGAAATATGCTCCAGACGAGAAGCAGCTGGGTAGAGTTAGGACCGTCTTGTGCCGCAGCATCTCTGTATGTATTAGCCCAATTACGGTGTGAGCGACAGTTGAAAATCCTTAGGAATGGAACTTAGCGACGATACTTCGTGTAATATCAAGTTTCTTGTAATGCTTACCTATCCCGTGTATGAAACGTGGAGACTGCTCCCCTGGGAACGTATGAGCACTATAATAAAGGTAATGATCTGTGCGCGTGGCTTCACCAAATTAGTCCTTTAGAAGGTAATTGCGCAGCCTTGCCTACACTCCGCTGCTCTCAAAGACTAAAATCGGCTGTGTGTCATTTCTTTGCCTCCCTAGGAAACGGCCTCGTATTGAGTTGATATAATTTAATTATATAAAAATATGTGTTCACACTGCATCTTGTACTTAATTATAGTTCTGACACTCCAGAGTTGTTATTTCCCAGCCAGAGCTTGTGCTTCTTCAAAGTGGGGGCCACGTCCCATTCATCTTTCTCTGCCACCCGCCGGGCACCATGCATGTGCGCGTGCGCGTGTGTGTGTGTGAGTGGCACGGCAGGGGAGGAGCGGGAGACGCAGGTGGTGCTGGAGGTCCCACCAGGCAGCCTCAGGTGTCACAGAGTCTGAGCACTTACAGGTGTCCCTGTTTAACCCTCATTCCACGCCTTTGAGGTGGCTGCTGTGATCATCTGCGTTGTGACTGGTGAGGAAACGGAGCCCTAAAAGTTTAAGTAACTTGCTTAAGGTCGCCTGGCTGGTCCTTTTCAGAGCTGGGATTTGAACCCAGGCATCTGGCTCCACGGTCCACAGGCTACAAAGTGCTCAGTTGTGTTTGATGAATGAGCAGTGGATCAAAAGATGGGACCGGTCCCAGACACGAAGGGGTGTGGGAGGTGTTTTTCATAGGCTGCTTGCTTCTGGGAGAGGCCACACACTAATTACTAGTCCAGATCTGAGTTCCTTCCACTGGGGTGCTGAGAGGGTCTCCGAACAAGTTCCTTGTCTTCACCCACGTTTCCCTTCAAATCACACCACTAAGGCACTTTCTAAAGCAGGAGTCTCGTTTATCTCTGAGTTACCCAAAGTCCCGTGGAAGCTACCCATGGCTCTGAGGATGCGGGGCTGAGTCCGTGAACAACCTCCCGCCTGCTTCCCTGACCCAGGGCGGCCTCTCCTCCCAGGCGCCTTGGAGGCTGCGCCCTGGGCTCCGGGTAGTGTCTGGAGGCGCAGGGCTGGTTGACGTGCGTCCTCACATGCTGTGACCCTGCCCTCCCTGCAGGGACCCTTCCCCAATCCTCCTTTACCTTTAGAGCCTGGCTCCATGCCCTGGTGCGTACTGAATTTAGGCGAGGTTCTCTTGGTGCCCCGAGCCCTGTGCTGTGTCTCGGTGCGCTGCAAACCTTGGTTTCCCTCCAGACCAGCAGTTCCCAGAGGAACGCATCGTGGACCCTCAGCCCCTGTGTGCTGAACCAAAGAGTGAGTCATTTCAGAGTGGAAATATGAAGCGGTCATTTGGTCTGGTAATTGCCCACTTAGAAAGTTTTAACACGCTCTGTACATAGCCCCCTCCCCTGCGGTGACCAGGCATTAAGGAAACTGTTCAGTCTTTCTGTCGGTAGTTCTGGTTCTTTCCATTTTTCTCCAGCGGCCTCATCCCATTTATTACTCTCTTGGTCTTCTGAGAACACTTTTTTAGCTTTTAATTGTGGTAAAATGCACAACCTGGCATTGGCCCTGTTAACCATTTTCAAGTGTGCAGCTCAGCGGCATGAAGTGCATTCACATGGTTGTGCAACCATCACGAGCGTCTGTCCACAGAACTCTTTTCGTTTTGCAAAACTGAAACTTTGCCCCCATTAAACAGTAAATCCCGTTCTTCCCTCCTCTGGCCCTGGCACCCTCCATTCACTTTCTGTCTCTAAGAATTTGATTACTCTAGGGACCTCATATAAGTGGAATCCTACAGTATTTGTCCTTTTGTAACTGGCTTATTTCCCTTGCACAACCTTTTGTGAAACTCTAGTTTCATGAGTTACAGAATCCCAAACCGAACAATGTCTGACTAAGGGTTCAAAGCTGGGTGCCAGGGGAGGGGGGTAATTACCTCAAAGTGCGAGGCTGTCAGAGTCCCTGCTGGGGTGTCACCAGATCACACCCACGTGCGTTACCAGCAGCTCTGCTCAGCCTGTGTAAAGTCTAAGCATCTTATCTCTGGAATCCCTGCGGTAAAAAGTGTGCTCTCCCCCCAGAGCTAACGTCAGGGCAAAGCCAGACTCAAGAAGGGTGGTGCAGAGTCCTGGAAACGGGGCTCAGACTCCACACTGCCCTGTACACCATCAAACAGCAACAGAGGCCGCTTTGACAAGCAGAGGATGGTAACAAGTGTCTAAGCTCTCTTAGGAATGGGGGGTGGGGGGAATTTTAGGGCAGTTTAGAAAGATGATGAGGGGCATATGTTTGCTAAAGAAATTCCAGGACATATGCCTTTTGATCGCCAATAGCGTACATTCTCTCTCAACTAGCTAAGAATCTAAGAAAGGAAACAACAGATGTGAGGCCCATGCTCTAGGAAGGATCTGGACTGGAGTCTTGGAATATCTCTGAGTTTTTGTTCTTTTTTTAAAAAAGATGGCCGTTGCACATTTGGCACGATCTACTGACATGAGTGTCTGATTGGAGCATCACACTCACAGGACTGCTTAGAAAGATGAGCAGGCGTAGCCTACACATGCCCGGAATGAGTCATTAACTCTTGAGAATTAGCACAAAAGATTGTGTGCATTTCTTTCAAGACCTTCTATAATCTATCACTAGATTACATTCCCGAGGTTCAAAGCATGGGCTTTGGAGACAGATAGGTCTGGGTTCGAATCATGATTCTGCCAATTATGAAGAAGCACCCTGACCCCACTCTCCTCCCTCCCGCCCATCTGCTGCTCTGTGTCCCATTGGGCAAACAGAGAGGGGAGCCAGGGAATAAGGGGCTGTGTTGCAATCCCCTACCCCTGCCAGAGTTAGCGTCCCAGCACAGAGGACAGGGAAGGGTCTGAGGGCAATCGCAAGAGGTCCAGTGGTGTTGTCTTGAATCAAGATGTAAATATTTATTAACGTGTTACCTTTGTAACACGTTAATAAATATTTGATGGTTGCAACTACATTGATCTAGCCTAGTTCCTGATGTCACATAGGCATCCCATAAATGTTGGATTCATCCCTCTGTCAACTGTGCGTTGCTTTTCCAGTACGCCAAGAATTTCTGTGGTTCTGTAGTCATGCTTTATCAATCCTTATCCCCTCCTGTTTCCATATTGAAACACAGTTTATCCTAGGGACCCAGCCTACACATTGTCTCCTGGGTGAAATCTTCCCTGATCTATCCAGGGTCACTTGGTCTTTCCTCTGCATTTCCAAATTTTGGTACGTACCCCTCTAATTGGCACTTGGTTCATTCCATCCTGCTTTATGGTTATCTGTTCAACCTTTGTTTCCACCACCAGCTAGCACACTCCTTCAGGGTGGGGACCCTGTATTGTCTTTATTTTGCTTCCTTCCGTTGCTCTGCACAGGGCCTTGGGTATGGTGTGTGTCTAATAAATGCTTGTTGAATGAAAAATCAAATACTATTCAGGATTAGAGAGTTGCATTACAGAAAGATACCGGGTGATGCTGTAATTAACTTGCTTAAAAAAAAAAAGAAAAATCAAATACTAAAATTAGACAAAGGGCCATGCTATCTTTAAATCATCAGGAAAGGCAAAGGGAGAACTTCCTGATTCTGAAAAGCTTTCCAGTATTACCAGAAACACTTCTTCATTGTTTACAGTAGTGAAATAACTCACAATCGCATGTAGCAAAGCCTCTTAGTTATTGTAGAGTGGAGTCAGTGTAGGAGCTTCCAGCATTCATGGATTATACATATTTGTGTACATACTTGGTAAAAAAACAATATATATATATATATACAGACACACACACAATTTTATTCTGTTTATTTACCTTTTGTTGTTGTTGACATGGCCTCTAAACACAGGCCAACCACTGTAATTTGCTCCAACATTGGAGGGATTTATTGAGAGATGCTATCTCCACTCTAGTATTTTATAGTTTCCAAAGCGCCTTCGGATCTGTTTCTCACTTAATTCTCACAACCAAACTCTAACGTAAGTTAGATAAATACTCTTTTATCATGTTCATGTTACGGACGATGAGATCCATCAGGTGACTGATGGACGTTAAGTAACTTCACCAAGGCCAGCCAGTTCAGGAAGTGACAGACCCCCAGACACAGGTCTCCTGACAAAACCCAGCGTCCTTTGAATGGTGCCATGTTGCCTTCTATACGTTAGTATCTACACTGATTGGGTAATCGACCTTGAAAAGAGCACTTGATTAAACAAGAAAATATGATATAGATAACTGTACCTTCTATGCTGCAAATTTTGTGGTGGTGGTGGTTGTTTTCCTGGACCTTGAAAAGAATGATTTATAGATAACGCTTTGCTTTTGGAAAAACCTGACATTCAAAAATCTGGATGCAGCATAAGCTGTTACAAGATTATTTACAGGGTTCCATAGCATCTTCTTAAAACCGTAAATTTCCTTATCTACTTAAACATCATATTTGACAAATGCCGATCTTGTGCTTCAGGGCCACATCCTGGGTAAAGTGCCGTGCTTTTTCTTTTTTTTTAATTCCTATTCTCTCTCAAATCATCCTAAAGAGTGGGGGAAACTGCTGGCTTTGCAGCAGTACCTCTTACTTGTGCAGTTTTCCACTGTGGCTGAACTGTGGGTGGAAACATGCCCAGAAGTCGTATCCAGTGTTCCAACAGGTGCCCTGTAACCTAGGCTGGGCTCTGCCTGTTTGCTTGGTTTCTCTCTCACATATTTTTCTCAGATGCCTTAAGATCCAGTGGCCTGAGGGAGAACTAGCTTCTAAATCAGACCATAATCCCTTATCTGTGATTTCAAAATCCGGAAGGCTCTGAACACCAAATGTTTCTTGGTGACTCAATTATTATTTAGACTCATCCTGGTTGGACATCATTTCGTGAGGATCAGGGGGATGGAAGGGTGGAAAAACCTCCCCTGAACTGAAACATGTGGCTTTTAATGGTTTCTATTTCTCCCTTTTCATGTGAAAGTTCTTCTGCTCTTCTGGAGAACTTTTTTTCTTTTAACATCTTTATTGGAGTATAATTGCTTTACGATGGTGTGTTAGTTTCTGCTGTATAAGAAAGTGAATCAGCTATATGCATACGTATATCCCCATATCTCCTCCCTCTTGCATCTCCCTCCCACCCCCCTATCCCACCCCTCTAGGTGGTCACAAAGCACGGAGCTGATCTCCCTGTGCTATCTTGCTTAAAAAAAAAGAAAGAAAAATCAAATACTAAAATTAGACAAAGGGCCATGCTATCTTTAAATCATCAGGAAAGGCAAAGGGAGAACTTCCTGATTCTGAAAAGCTTTCCAGTATTACCAGAAACACTTCTTCATTGTTTACAGTAGTGAAATAACTCACAATCACATGTAGCAAAGCCTCCACTAGCTATCTGTTTTACATTTGGTAGTGTATATATGTCCATGCCACTCTCTCACTTCGTCCCAGCTTACACTTCCCCCTCCCCGTGTCCTCAAGTCCATTCTCTACGTCTGCATCTTTATTCCTGTCCTGCCCCTAGGTTTTTCAGAACCACTTTTTTTTTTTTTTTAGATTCCATATATATGAGCTAGCATACGGTATTTGTTTTTCTCTTTCTGACTTACTTCACTCTGTATGACAAACTCTAGGTCCATCCACCTCACTACAAATAACTCAGTTTCGTTTCTTTTTATGGCTGAGTAATATTCCATTGTATATATGTGCCACATCTTCTTTATCCATTCATCTGTCGATGGACGCTTAGGTTGCTTCCATGTCCTGGTTATTGTAAACAGAGCTGCAGTGAACATTGTGGTACATGATTCTTTTAAAAAAAACTTTTTTTTAATACAGCAGATTCTTATTAGTTATCTCTTTTATACATATTAGTGTATACATGTCGATCCCAATCTCCCAATTCATCCCACCACCACCGTTTTCTCCCCTTGGTGTCCATACATTTGTTCTCTACATCTGTATCTCTATTTCTGCCCTGCAAACCAGTTCATCTGTACCATTTTTCTAGATTCCACATGTATGCATTAATATACGATATTTGCTTTTCTCTCTCTGACTTCCTTCACTCTGTATGACAGTCTCTAGATGCATCCACACCTCTACAAGTGACCCAATTTCGTTCCTTTTTATGGCTGAGTAATATTCCGTTGTATATAGGTACCACATCTTCTTTATCCACTCATCTGTCGATGAACACTTAGGTTGCTTTCATGTCCTGACTATTGTAAACAGAACTGCAGTGAACATTGTGGTACATGACTCTTTTTGAATTATGGTTTTCTCAGGGTATATGACAAGTAGTGGGATTGCTGGGTCGTATGGTAGTTTTTTTTTTTTAGTTTTTTAAGGAACCTCCATACTGTTCTCCATAGTGGCTGTATCAATTTACATTCCCACCAACAGTGCAAGAGGGTTCCCTTTTCTCTACACCCTCTCCAGCATTTACTGTTTGTAGAGTTTTTGATGATGGCCATTCTGAGTGGTGTGAGGTGATACCTCATTGTAGTTTGATTTGCATTTCTCTAATGATTGGTGATGTTGAGCATCCTTTCATGTGTTTGTGGGCAATCTGTATATCTCCTTTGGAGAAATGTCTATTTAGGTCTTCTACCCATTTTTGGATTGGGTTGTTTGTTTTTTTGTTATTGAGCTGCATGAGCTGCTTGTAAATTTTGGAGATTAATCCTTTGTCAATTTCTTCGTTGCTAATATTTTCTCCCATTCTGAGGGTTGTCTTTTCGTCTTGTTTATGGTTTCCTTTGCTGTGCAAAAGATTTTTTAAGTTTCATTAGGTCCCATTTGTTTAGTTTTGTTTTTATTTCCATTTCTCTAGGAGGTGGGTCAAAAAGGATCTTGCTGTGATTTATGTCATAGAGTGTTCTGCCTGTGTTTTCCTCTAAGAGTTTTATAGTGTCTGGCCTTATATTTAGGTCTTTAACCCGTTTTGAGTTTATTTTTGTATATGGTGTTAGGGAGTGTTCTAATTTCATTCTTTTACATGTAGCTGTCCAGTTTTCCCAGCACCACTTA
This sequence comes from Neophocaena asiaeorientalis asiaeorientalis, assembly GCF_003031525.2. Lineage (NCBI taxonomy): Eukaryota > Metazoa > Chordata > Mammalia > Artiodactyla > Phocoenidae > Neophocaena > Neophocaena asiaeorientalis. The sequence goes on from NW_020172178.1 coordinate 5,984,220, forward strand.
TTTCTCCATCGTATATTCTTACCTCCTTTCTCAAAAATAAGGTGACCATATGTGCATGGGTTTATCTCTGGGCTTTCTATCCTGCTCCATCACTCTGTATTTCTGTTTTTGTACCAGTACCGTACTGTCTTTTTTTTTTTTGGAAGTACGCGGGCCTCTCACTGTTGTGGCCTCTCCCGTTGTGGAGCACAGGCTCCGGACACGCAGGCTCAGTGACCATGGCTTACGGACCCAGCCGCTCCGCGGCATGTGGGATCTTCCTGGACCGGGGCACAAACCCATGTCCCCTGCATCAGCAGGCGGACTCTCAATGACTGCGCCACCAGGGAAGCCCCGTACTGTCTTGATTACTGTAGCTTTGTAGTATAGTCTGAAGTCCAGGAGCCTTATTCCTCCAGCTCTGTTTTTCTTTCTCAAGATTGCTTTGGCTGTTCAGGGTCTTTTGTGTTTCCATACAAATTATGAAATTTTTTGCTCTAGTTCTGTGAAAAATGCCATTGGTAGATTGATAGGGATTGCATTGAATCTGTAGCTTGCTTTGGGTAGTATAGTCATTTTCACAATTTTGATTCTTCCAATCCAAGCACATGGTATATCGCTCCATCTGTTTGTATCATCTTTAATTTCTTTCATCAGTGTCTTATAGTTTTCTGCATACAGGTTTGTTGTCTCCTTAGGTAGGTTTATTCCGAGGTATTTTATTCCTTTTTTTGAAATGGTAGATGGGAGTGTTTCCTTAATTTCTCCTTCATATTTTTCATCCTTAGTGTATAGGAATGCAGGAGATTTCTGTGCATTAATTTTGTATCCTGCTACTTTACCACATTCATTGATTAGCTCTCTTAGTTTTCTGATAGCACCTTTAGGATTCTCTATGTATAGTATCATGCCATCTACAAACAGTGACAGCTTTGCTGCTTCTTTTCCGATTTGGATTCCTTTGGACGTGGCTAAAACTTACTAAAACTATGTTGAATAATAGTGGTGAGAGTGGACAACCTTGTCTTGTTCCTGATCTTAGAGGAAATGGTTTCAGTTTTTCACCATTGAGAATGATGCTGGCTGTGGGTTTGTCATATATAGCCTTTATTATGTTGAGGTAAGTTTCCTCTATGCCTACTTTCTGGAGAGTTTTTATCATAAATGGGTGTTGATTTTTGTCAGTAGATTTTTCTGCATCTATTGAGATGATGATATGGTTTTTCTCCTTCAATATGTTAGTATGGTTTATCGCATTGATTGACTTGCGTATATTGAAGAATCCTTGCATTCCTGGGATAAACCCCACTTGATCATGGTGGATGATCCTTTTAATGTGCTGTTGGATTCTGTTTGCTAGTATTTTGTTGAGAATTTTTGCATCTATGTTCATCAGTGATATTGGTCTGTAGTTTTCTTTCTTTGTGGCATCTTTGTCTGGTTTTGGTATCAGGGTGATGGTGGCTTCGTAGAATGAGTTTGGGAGTGTTCCTTCCTCTGCATTTTTCCTTTCCCATATTAGGGAAGTTTTCAACTATAATCTCTTGAAATATTTTCTTAGTCCATTTCTTTTTCTCTTCTTCTTATGGGACCCCATAAGTGGTGTGTTGGTGCATTTAATGTTGTCCCAGAGGTCTCTGAGACTGTCCTCAATTCTTTTCATTCTTTTTTCTTTATTCTGCTCTGCGGTAGTTATTTCCA